>NW_003852564.1:2324211-2326682 GCF_000181295.1 Otolemur garnettii
AAAAAAGTTAACTTATGCTCATATAATACTCAACACGTGGCAAACTGGATAATATCTATTACTGTGAATACATTGTTTATTTCCAAAATACTTTATTCTAATATTATATTATCAACAAATTTTAATAAAAATTATGAGAATCTGAAAAATAGTTTGTGAACTCATCCTAGAAAAAGTGTTACACACCTCACTGCTGCATATCACTATGGTCACCTTCTCAGTACTCTTCTTGGGAAGCTATTCACTGGTGTCAGGACCCAGTCCACATTTCAAAGCAAATTTGAAACTCTTTTTTTAGAATGGTCATCAGAGCTGTTGTCAGAGGAGATCAGACAATTAAGTCTGAGAACTCATCCTAGAAAAAGTTCTTTGAAAGCTGGACTAGGAGCAACGTGGTAGGTAGCACTTTTTCTAAGACGAGCTCATGAACTTAATTGTCCAACCTCTTATGTAAAATAATAAAATATAAGAAGAGAATACACCAATTTATTATAAAGACATGATTTAAGTAACTGAAAATCGTTATCTAGGTTTTTGAAAGACTATGAAACCTCAAAAAAAGCCTAATATGTAAGAACTTTGGAAAAAAAGATTATTTCTCTACTGTATTTGTTCTCACACTTAAGGACATCATAATTAGAAAACATAATTTTGTGATATAAGTCAAAAGTTAAAAGAACTTCATACTTTAGGTATTTGTTAAAGACCCTGAATTACCGATATTGTGACAATTGCATAACTATTTAACAAAATATAAATTGAAAGCTTTCTCCACCTCAGATCAGGATGAATTCCAATTTGATTAGAAAATTAATGTAAAAAAAAAAAGGGCAGCGCCTGTGGCTCAAAGGAGTAGGGCACTGGTCCGATATGCTGGAGGTGGCAGGTTCAGACCCAGCCCCAGACAAAAACTGAAAAAAAAAAACAAAAAACTATACATGAACTAGAAAATTACAGTGAAGTTTTTTATGGGTGAGTATTGTAAAAGAAACACCATAACTTACTCCAAACCAAGCATCATACTGGGCAGCAATATTTCCAATTTATTTGATGGAGTTTAAATTCTCATCTCCTAAGTTTCTTAAGTACCAGGGAGTAAACAATCAACAACTCATAGTATAATGGGCAAACACAAAATACGTATTTTTTGAAAAAGAACTTAAATATACACAAATTTCTCACCTTCACTGATAAAGAGAAAGACAAATGAATATTTTTATCTTATTAGATTGGCAAAATTCTAAAGCAGAGACAAAGTATTTTATTAATGGAGCTGTGGAGAAGAGGGTGTTTACACATTTATGGTGAAATTGAAAAAAATGTATTAAAGATATGGAGGTATAGTTGCAAGTTGTCAACAATCAGCAAAGTTACACAGTGAATTAGCCCTTTGATCCCACTTATAGGAAAGTAAGCCTAAAGTATATTGCAAAAATATAAAATGATGCACTTGGTTATTTTTTAACACCAAATGAATGAAAACAATTACTATCCTTCACTAGGGAACCAAGAAATTAAATTCTCTATATAATATAATATAATATAATATAATTCTCTATATAATAATAATCTACATATAATATATATATAATAATCTCTATATAATAATCTACAACCACATGAAGGAGTGACTGTGATCTTTATCATATATATCAGTCATATGATGTGAGTTCTATGGTATATGTGAAAAAGACATAGTATAGAATAATGCTCATTTTGTCCAGTTATCTGTATAGGGAGGAAATCAAAATAGAGGAGACGTGAATGGTTATATAGTTTCTAATTTGCAACATTTTAATAGTTTTATAGAACCAGAAATGAATGCCATTGAATCAAAAAGTCAAAAGACCTTAAAACTTGAAATGAATGAAATTATATACTGTGGTTAATTTAGAATATACTTAGAGAATATTATATTTTCCCCTTTAAATATAGAGAAGTATGTCGCGGCCACATAAATGATCACACGAGACACGGATTGATAGTACACCCTGCAAGAGGTGAGGCTAACCATAGGTGCAGGATAGCCCTGAGCACTTCTCCCAGAGTCTTTTTATTGAGAAGATACATTATGGGCAGAAAGATTACTAAGCAAAGACATGCAAGGGCTGCGTGCTCAGGGAAATGATCTCATAGGTGCCAAGAGAGCAGGTACTCAAGGAAATGATCTTCAAGGGTGGCAAGGAAAATGATCTCCAGAAATACTACATGCAATATTTCTCAACTAATCCTTCAAGGAACTGCCATAAAATGTTTAATGTTTAACAAGAGCCTTACTACTACAGGACTGAACTTTGCTCCTCCAGGATTACTGAGTTACTTGGTGGCTCGCCTTCCAAGTCACAAGAGATTTCCAGGCTTGCCAGGAGAATGTCTTGCTATCAGTAATTCCTCAGATGAGTTATGATATTGGTGGCTGTTGTAGTAAGTATGATGTTTAATCCTCTACAGGAGTATATTTAAAGGAAATA
>NW_003852564.1:2327297-2334861 GCF_000181295.1 Otolemur garnettii
CTAGAGGTGGCAGGTTCAAACCCAGCCCCGGTCAAAAACTGCAACAACAACAAGAACAAAAAAATACAAGATAGCAAGGCTTAACTCCAGAACTAACCTCCACTATTACCACAATGGCCACCAGCACCAAGTCTTGCCCCTCAGAGCGAGTCCTTTGTGGTACTGGGCATCTTTCCAGAGATTATTACCGAAGCATTTGTTGTCTGCTAAGGTTAGAGAATCAGGTTAGAGAATGATGAGGTTATCATCTCTTTCCTTAATTATTTATTTCTCCTCTGTGGTTCTTCCTCCATTTCTAGTACACAGTTTCCTTTGTTTTAAAACTCATTCATTTATTTTTTACACTTCTGTGTAAATTAAAGCAAAATTATATGCTTGGAGAGTAGTTGAACTTCTACTAGGAAAATAATGCCAATAACTATATCTAACCGTATATAGCACTTATGATGTATACTGATTTAAAGCCTAAAACTTAAAGAAATTCATGATGTATTTACTGTTAGGATCTCATTTTACACAAGAGAGAAATAAGTCAGATTTAACCTAATTATGCCAAGCTGAGTAATCAACTCACACAGTAAGGTTACAGGGTCCATGTTCAGGACCAGTCTTCATATCATTTTTGCAGTTAACATGATTCCCTTCAGCTTTCTCTCAAAAGAAAACATTTTAACCATCCCTATATATTGATTAAATCCTATTTAGCTTAATGACTTTTGAAAAAATTAATTTTATATATATTTTATGAACATTTAATACAAATAAAAAGATGTACATAAAAAGAATTTACACCATTTATTTTTCTTTCATTATAATGATGTGTCTCTGATAATATTTGCTATTCTTTATTAAGGGACATGTGATGCTTATATGTTCTTTTTAGTTCATTTAAAAATGCATAGACTAGGGCCAGGCACCGTGGTTCACATCTGTAATCCTAGCACTCTGGGAAGCTGAGGCAATAGGATCTCCAGAGCTCAAGAGTTAGAGACCAGGCTGAGCAATTGTGAGACCCTGTCTCTAAAAACAGCCAGGTGATGTGGTGGGTGTCTGTAGTCCCAGCTACTTGAGAGGCTGAAGCAAGAGGATTATTGGAGCCCGAGAGTTTGAGGCTGCTGTGAGGTATGATGCCATTGCACTCTACCAAGGGTGAAAAAGTGATACTCTGTCTCAGAAACAGAAAAAAATAGGTAGGCTAAAAATGTTGGCACACTTCGTGTATAGAGATGTTTTCAGGTGATGCTAATTGACAGTTTCTTATTTTTTTTCACATTTCTTTATTTTAAAACAAACTAGTTTTTTTTTTTGTTGTTGTTGTTGTTGTTTTTATAGATGCAGCTGGTAGGTACTGCCTCCTTTGATGATACAATTTAACAATGTATAACATTCACAAAATTTACAAAGTATAACAATAGCTTTGTTTCTAATTCATTCTTTTTATTCAATCTTCTAGAAAAGCTAAAAATTTGAAGAGTGAATTATATAAATTAACATGTAGTAAAGATAATTTTAAATTCTTTGCACAAGACAGTAGAATATTAACACATACTTTGAAGTGAAGTGAATTTAATTAAAACCATTGCACATATGTATGAAATAGTCTTATAAGTTAGGTGAAGTTAAAGAGCACTGTAAACAATTTTAAATTAATTTATTTCATTGTGGTCCAATGTTTCATATCAAAGGAGCTACTTGTGACAACAAAAAGAATGGTTTTAGAAAAATAACCATTTCTTTTCTGAGTCCAGTGAAAGAATGCAGTTTTAAGTAATTTCTACTTAAAATGATTATTTTTACGATCATTTATATAAGTAAAAATATGTGAATAATCAATTTTAGAATGTGTTTCATTTGTGAATGTATATAACAATAAAACGTATCTTAGGTTTATATTTTATTGTATTGGATTTTGACAACTATAATCTATGTATAATAGTCTTTTTATGTGCTATTATAGAAACACACATGCACACATATACACTTATAACATGAGGCCACTAGAATGGAAAAATTTCATTGTCATTATTACTACAATCATTATACTCTGCACCAAATTTTTCCATGCTATTCCCACATTTACCCTAGAAAGAAAATGTTGCTTTTTCTAAATTGTGGTGTATCTATTTTGCCTGGTTAACATTTGCCTCTTTTGAATTATGAATAAGTTTTTCTAATAACCTTATGACTAGGGAGTAAATTTTCCTAATGTTAAGTAGGCATGAAAAAGAATAGAGATGTCAAATACAATATGACCTCTAGTTAATTAAGTTAAATTAAATTAGCCAACATTCTAGAGCAAATTTACCAAGAACTTTCATGTCCTTTATCTCCTGTGAAAGATGCATAAACTCTGTGAGATTGATGTTACTATTCTCACCTGTATTTTCCAGATGGGAAAAGTGAACTTCAGGCTGCATGAATTGTCCAAGGTCACATAGCCAGTAACTCGGATTCAGACTAAGTTCTTCAGATTCCATGTCTAGTTCTTGCCATTGTCATATGTAGTTATTCCTCAAAAGTTAATATTTTATTTATAGAAAAATATAAGCTTGATCATTTGTACATAGTACTCTCAGCTTGTCACTGCTTCAAATGTGGATATAGTATTACTGACAAGAAATTTCACTATGCAAAGTGTGTTATCAGATTTTGTACCTTGCAGCATATACATATGCATATATGTATATAGATACAATGTCACCATAATTTATGAATCCTTTAAAGTAGAATTTATTTTATATAAACAAGATGTTTATTGCAGAGGAGAAGAGATATTTAAGATCCAGTGCCTTCTATATTCCTGTTATCAATTTTACCATGTATTAGAGGAATTTGTTATTCCTAGCAATGGATAAAATAAAGAGCTAGCTAGAGTTAGTCATTAAATAGTATAGCAAAAGTAGGAAACAACTGATACATGAGTGTTGGTAGCTGAAGATACTTTACCAGTAGTATCTCTGTCACACCCAAATCCCATATGAGCAACATGAAAAAGGGCACCGCGATGCAGAACTGCTACGCCCAATACCCTGGAGAAGCTGTGATGCAGGACAAGGTGGCACCACAACCACCATCATAGCCCTGGAAATGTTGATGTTGCTGCCAATGGAGGAACCAGCTTGATGGACAAGACAGAAACCTGCGGGGGAGACATTGGTGCCTTGCTGCCTCCTCCAGGGTGTACTCCTGACTGGTCAATTTCATGGATGGCCCTTGCTGTCTCCTCCAAATGCTTGAGCTCCTGATTGGTCAATTTCATGTCAGTTTCTAAGGCCTGAAAGTTCATTGAACAGCTGGCTGTAACAGGACCCACTCCCTGAAAGTCAACATTGAGTTCTGGCAAAACAATCCCCCTGCCACTATATAACCCCCTGAGCAGAGAGCCCAAAGACCCATCTCCAGACCTCAAAGAGGGAGCAGGAGAACTTGTTGCCCTCCTGGGTTCTCTCTGCTGGGAGGTTTGGTTTTTTGTAGTTGTTGTAATTTTTGTTTCTTAAATAAATCCTGACTTACTGGTGATCCTGTGGTCCTTTGATTCATTCTTCAAATCGCGGAGACTAATAACCTGAAATCTGGTATCAGATTTGGCAACCCAGCCAGGAGAGAAGACCTAAATTCTGGGGAAAGACAATGGAAAGAAGACATCTATGGTAAGTAATGGGACTGCTTACCTCTGTCCTATTTTTCTCTATTGCTATCCTACTGGAGATTACTAAATTCATGCCACCAGCCAGTAAATATGCATAGTGTAAATGCTGCCTTCCAGGTCACAGGCAAGAGACACAAACTTTCTAATTCCCCTTGGCTTCTGAAAGGAGGGAAAGGGACAGTTGGAAGAATTGTGAACCTATTCTCTGTTTATTCCTTTTTCCTGGTCAAGAGCAGAGTGAGGTGGTAGCACCCAGAGGCCCTGGCATCCCCAGAAATGGTTCTGACCTCAGAACTTCAGAGGGGCCTTGGAAAACTTGTGCTCTCCCAGCTTTTACTATCTTTTCTCTTCCATGGTCTCAACATTTTTCTATTTATCTTTGTAATCCTCTTCTAGTTCTCTTCCTCTCCTTGATAGTAAATATGCTTCATTTGAAAGTAGGTAGGAATTGTTTATATATATTAGGTAATTTTATAAGGGTATTCTGCTTTTTTAGAAGTGTGTACTAGATGTTTTAAGGGGGCTTCTAATGTTGTAGGTGGGTTGAGAGTTATTACTTGTCATTGGTTTTTTTATGTTCCTAAAACACAAGGGCTGACCTTGTTAAAGAGAAGTCAGCCCCAAATGAGGGGCGAAATGAGTCCCCTCCACAGTTTGTGTGGGTAACCAGAAGCCTGGGAAGGGAAGCCCAGGACAACTTCCCAAGGTGGGAATGGCCCTGAACCTTGGCTACCACTCATAACTGTGGGTATTTGATTTCTTCTGGTGTGGGGAAATTTAGGAGAACTCTAGGTTTCTCTGGGACTTGGGCTATGTGCAACTAGTGGTGATACAAAAAGTTTCAAAGGGTCCCTCAACTCAACCCTGATTTGGGACTAAATTTAGTTATTATTGCCTTGTTAAACTTTGAGAAAGGGAAGTTAGAAAACATAGAATTTAACACCAAGACCTGCTCATGCTGGAAAACCTACTTTCCTTTTTCTTATGGGGAATTTAGAAAAAGCTTGCACGGATTCTATAGAGTTAAATGTGCAAACGTCGCACAGCTGTTTTCTCCAGGACAAGCCCCCACTTTGATACTCTGAGGCTAGTCGGGGGAAGGGGCAGAAAGGGTCAGAATATATGCATCAGGTGGGACCAAGGCTCCCTAATATCTGATTTCCCGGTGTTGCTGGCATGATATAAGCACAAGAGAACCAGTGGGCACTAAGTGCTACACTGGTAAGAGTGGCTAATTCCAGGACAAGCGCAGAGGCTGAGGAGGCCACTCTCCTTATGGCTTCTTCCCCAAACATTGGAAGGATGCTTCCTTTTGTTTGGTCAGAAGTCTTCTTGGGTTGGTCAGAGGACACTCTGGATGACTCAGGAATATGGGGTGGGATTGATTAAGATGCTGGGCATTTGTTCTTTCTCACAGATGGGTAACACATTCTCTCATAGAGAGAACACCCCACTGGGCTGTATTCTGGAGCACTGGGACATATTTGATCCCCAGACACTGAAACAAGAATGTATGATTTTCTTCTGCACCCAGGCTCAGTATCAACTCTCCACTGGTGAACAATGGCCCTCAGAGGGTACTCTTAATTATGACACCATTTATCAATTAGATATTTTTTTGTAAATAGGAAGAAAAGTGGTCTAAGGTGCCCTATGTCCAAGTGTTCTTTTCCCTCAGGGACAACCCCCAACTGTGTAAGGCCTGTCAGGGATTCTCGAGGGAGACACCATTACTACCTAGATCAAACCCACCATCTACTTCTCCCAAACCCTCCTCCATGTGTTCAGAAAACCCCACAAAGGAGGCTATACCATGAGTTATTTCTGGTCCTACTGTGACCCCCAGAAGACAACCATACCCTTCTTTGTGTCCCTTGGTTGAGACTGAGTGGTGAAAGGGGCAATGCACGAGTATACACTCAATTTTCTCTAATAGATTTAAACCAAATTAAAGTCGATTTAGGAAAATTTTCTGGTGACCCTGATAAGTAAATAGATGTTCTCCAAGGGTTAGGACAAAGCTTTGACCTCCCTTGGAGAAATATAATGTTACTACTAGATCAAACTTTAACATTTAATGAAAAGAATGAAGTCCTGGATTAAACAAGGAAGTGGGGTGATTTACGGTTCATGTCCAATATTGATGGCACTATGTCTCCTGGGGAAAGGGACAGATACCGGATGGGAAGACAGGCAGTTCCCTTTCAGGATCCTGAATGGGACCCTGAAAGGGAAGGTGACTGGTTGCATAAACATTTTCTAACATGTATCGTAGAAGGTTTACATCAGTCCAAGAAAAAGCCTGTGAGTTATTCCAAGTTATCTATTATTTGTCAGGAGCAAAGTGAGAATCCCTCAGCCTATCTTGAGAGGCTTAGGGAGGGAATGAGCAAACACACCCAACTGACACCCAGAAATTGGCTCTAGGCCCAGATCATAACCTGGAGAATCTTCTTAAAACAGCCACCATAGTCTTTTATAACCGAGTTCAGGAGAAAGAGGAGGAAAAAGAGAGAAGGGATAAAAAAAGAATGACAGCTCGAGTAATGGCACTCTGACAAATGAGCACCTTTCAGGGGCTGAGGGAAACCGGAGGAGCTAGGAACAAGTGCTTCCAATGTGGTCAGACTGGCCACTTCAGAAGAGAGTGCCCCCAGCAGTATCACTGGCTTGGCAGGCCACCGGACCCCTGTCCAGAATGTGAGGGTGACTACTGGAGGGTGGTCTGTCCCCAGAGGTGAAGGCCTCCTGGGACAGTGATCCCATCTGCACCTAGACTGGACTGAGAGTTCCTGTGGCAGGTTCTCAAGGCTCCAACTTGTGTCATCACCCCTTGGGAGCCCCAGGTTTGCCTCATAGTGGAGGGCAGAAGAGAAAATTTCTTCTGGACACTAGAGCAAACTTTTTGTGTACTCCTCTCTAACCCTGTTACTCTCTAACACTGATCTTTACAGGAAGTGTCTAGAAAGTCAGTTACCAGGTTTTTCTCTCAACCTCTGAGCTGCAATTGGGATGGCTGACGGTTCCGTCATAACTTCCGGGTCATGTCTGCAGGTCCTGCTCACCTTGGAACATCTAAAGCAGGAACAACTATTTGTGCCCATTGGTTCCCCATTACATTTTCATATTCAACAATAAAACAGCCTTTTCTCCTGTAGATATAGTCATGATCAAAAACACTTCCCTCCAGAAGATCCTTTTCTGTTATCTTCTTCTACAGCTGTTAAAGTTATGGGAGTGGATTCCTGGATACATCATTCACGAGTAAAATCCTGAAACCCTCCACCTTCTCTGGAAGCAGACTATGATGGGAGCCAACCACAGTCCACCTATACCTGTGAGACTAAGGAAAGTTTGAAGTTATTACTCAGAAAACAGCAAGAAAATTTTTAATATAGTTTTCTTTTGGCAGCACTGAATTAGTGCTTCTAACCTGACACTGTCCTACCTTTGCCTTTTACTGATTATACTAATCAGATTTATATTTTCCAGAAATCTCATCAAGCCTTACACAATAAAGATGGTTCCAGTCCAACAGCTGATTCTATTGTGGACCCGCTCTCCCTCTGGAAAACCCAAACTGCCCCTTCTATCATCACCTGAGTCAGCAGGAAGCAGTTAGATTGACTCTTTGCATTTTTCCCTAACAGCAGTTAGAGTTTCCACTCGGAGAAGAATTAATGCAGGACAAGGTGGCACCACAACCTGCCACCTTCGCCCTGGAAGTGTTGATGTTGCTGCCAATGGAGGAACCAGCTTGATAGACAAGCTGGAAGCCTATGGGGGAGACACTGGCCCTTACTGTCTCCTCCAGGCTGCACTCCTGACTGGTCAATTTCATGTCAGTTTCCAAGGCCTGAAAGCTCACTGGACAGCTGGCTGTAACTGATAGGACCCACTCTCTGAAAGTTAACA
>NW_003852564.1:2335074-2343378 GCF_000181295.1 Otolemur garnettii
CAATTCATTCTTTGAATCACCAAGACTAAGATCTTGAAATCTGGTATCAGCTGAACACAGACATTAATGACTAAAAGCTGCAACAGCCACATGCAAAAATCCTTAGGTAGATCACTACTGCTGTCACTTAGACTCATAATGACAACTGGGTTTGAGTAGCAGGGTAATATAAACAGCTTGTGTTTCATATGGACAAATAACAAAATAAGCCAGAGGACCTTAAATCTCTAGGCATATATGAAGTCCAATGTGGAAAAAATATATAGTCAAAACATGTTTTAATATTTATGATGATTTCCTGATAATAGATTATTTGTTTTATTGACCCAGAGAGAACATTCTTGATTAAAGTGGAAGTTTTAGGCAATAACAATGGTCTATTCTCTGTAGAAGTCTAACGCTAACCTAACTTGTGAGTTATTTCTCTTCACATGAATTTGGAGAATAGATGTTTTGAAGTATATATCAATTAAATTCAATAAAATTCAAAACAAATCACAGCAATAGGGTCATTTTAAAATTATTAAAATCAAAATACACAGTAACACATGAAAGTCAATATTAAGTACTTTTATTTATTCAGTTCTATTTTATTATATCTATTAGTAATGTATTGTCAGATGGTGAGAGTCAATGTATATAAAACATACAAAAAATATCAACACTATCCTGCACATCCCTGTTAGAATCAGAATCCCACTATCCCTTCTTTGAAGTAATGATTTAAAAATGAGTATATGTGGGGTTTGCATGCTTTTCTTTACAATGCTAAGTAATTTTTTATACTAACATGGCTACAGGGCGGGTGGCACCCCAGCCACCTCCGAGAGCTGAGGGGAGGACCTGCGGCCTCCACTCTGCAGCAGCAGCCAGCAGAGGAACCAGCAAGTTGGAGAGTGGGCAGAAGGGCCAAGAAGGAGGCTCTAGTGGCCGGAGGAGGCAGATAACTGCCGGTGGGGAGACACCAGCACCTTAGTGTCGCCTTGCCCTTCACTTACCACTCAACATGGAACCGGTGTCCTAAGCCTGGTCAATTACATGTAAGTTTCTGAGGCCTGGTAACTTTCATGTAGGTTTCCTAGGACTGGGAACAAAAGGGATTGTATCCATTTATTTCATACCAAGTCTGGGCCTAAGGTAACTACAAAGGACCCATACAATTATATATACCCCTAGAAAAGGAACCCAGGCAGAGAGACAGAGACAGAGAGAGAGCTTTCTTCCCACTGGGGTTTTTCTCTCTGCCAGGAGCTTTTTTTTTTCCTATATATTCTTTTCTGTAAAATAAATCCTGTCTTACCACTGATCTGTGGTGTGTGGATCCATTCTTTAAATTACTGAGACCAAAGCCCTACTGAAGAGGAAATTCTGGTATCAAAATTACTTGAAATATCAACATAATTTTTTTTTTTTTTTTACTTCTTTCCATGGTAGATGAAATTAGGACACTGACTATTCACTTTAGATCACCTCCTTTTCTTTATATTCAGGTAAATACATGATAATTCTAGTTCTTTTAACAATCAAATAATCCATAACATACATTTCTTTTCTATTAACCTTCTACTTTTATTTACTATTACGAAAATACTCAAAAATTTAAAAAAAATCCAAGTGTATATATATATGTATATATATATATATATTCATCAAATAGGCTTGGTATATGATATATGATATATGATATACTAATGTATAACTATGATATACTAATCCCATAATTCTATATCTATTTATATATTTTGGAAAGAATTTTTAAAATTATAGACCCTTTGATATTTCACCTATGTATATTTATGTATGTTCTTAAAACTGAAACATTTTTTCTATGTAACCATAATATCAATTGCACATCTAAGAATGATTTACTTAAATTTGTTCAACTGCTATAAATTTTAGCTATGTCTTTTCACCTATTATATAAAATAACAATACTCCTTCATTCTTGGCATCACACAGCTCACAGCAACCTCCAACTCCTAAGCCTAGGTGATTCTCCTGCCTCAGCCTCCCAAGTAACTGGAACTACAGTTGCCCACGACAACACCCAGCTATTTTGTTGCAGTTTGGCTGGGGGGCTGGGTTTGAACCTGCTGCCCTGGGTATATGGGACTGGCATCCTATCCACTGAGCCACAGGAGCAGCCCAGATAGTCTTTCTTTCTTCCCCCTCTTTAATTTCCCTTCTTCCAATGTCTATCCTTTATACTGATGCTCATCATAATTATTTTGTCTGCCTTATCTATAGTTTGCCCATAAAAGATAAAGCAAAATTGAGGCAAGGAAACCGCAGATTTAATAAGGAGTCCTCAAATTACTGCCCGCAGGGCACATGCACTGGCCTAGGACATTTATCAGGGCTGTCTGTCCTGCTTAGCAGTCAACTCATCCAGGGGGGCCCTCAGTCTGGCCTTCTAATGGTCTGAGGGACAGTGAACTGGTCCCCTGTTTGAAAAGTTTGAGGACCCCTGGATATTCAACTCGTCTTATGTCCTGTGAGGAGTGACCATGAGGTTCAGTTTGAGCATGTCACTTAAGAGGGAGTGTCCTGGGTCACCTGTGGAGGAGTGAAGGCGGTAAGATTAGGCAGGGTGGTGGGTGAACAGCGAAACACCTACTATAAACATGAAGGATTAAGGAGGAGCTATAGGGAACTCTGGATCTGGCTTGGCTCTTCTGAGACTCCTTTCAGTGTGGTAAGGGGGTTAGAAATCTTTTTACTCATGTTTGGTTTATTGTATGCTTTCTACATCTACATTGAAGATACGGTATAAACCTGGGCCTTGGCAGGTTCCTCAGGCTGTGGGAAATACCTGGAAAGCAACTCAACTGAGAATTCTTAGCAGCCAACACATTTGGAGGCTCAGGAGAATCTGTGATGTGAAGAGCTGAGCTGAGCTGCAGAGAGCTCAGCTGCCAAGTGCTGCCAGGTGTCAGAGTGGTCCATTAAGGCAAACAGGCCAAATTGAACATAGCAGTCAAGGCTTTAATGATTTACTGCAGTAACTTTATCAAAAAGCTAAACAGAAGGACTCAGTGGTTCCCCAATACTATGTTTTCTTGATGTAACAGGGGTGCCAAGTAAAAGACAGGTCGATCAGTAAAGACAAGAAGATTGACACGCTGAGGGAACACATGTAGTCACATGCCTGAATCCTTGACTCCTTCCTTCAGAGACTGCAGGATGCTACCTGTGCCCAGAGAGTGGTGTGGGGAGAACAGATTTCCCCATGAGTTCTACCAGCTAAAGCCTTTGTAATTGACTATGGTCAGGTCTGAAAAACACACATTGGCTTTGGCCTAGAGCCAGACTCCTCACACTATGGCTCATGCCCAGGTCTTCTCCAGATTTGAAACTCTGTTGAAAAACTCCAAGTGGCTGAATACAAGTTAATCCTTTGGTCTCTACGGGAGTGAGCCCAAGAGAAGTGATGGGAGATTTCTGTTATAGACAAGGCAAACTTCCTGAAGTGTATTGTAACAGAGGGTCCACTTCTGAAGGCCACAGGAAACAGCTCCTGAGACAAATGTTACCCTCTGAGCTCTTTTAAGTTCAAAGTCAGTCCCATGGATGTACTTAATCTTCTAAACGTCTAGGCTCAATAAATGTGACAAAATGTTCATTATTTCTAATCATCAGAGAAATGCAGGTCAAAGCCACCCTGCAACATCACCTAACCCCAGAAGCTGGTGCAAACACAGAGAGAAGGGAGCACTTTTACACTTTTGGTGGGACTGCAAATTAATACAGCCTCTTTGAAAAGAAGTATGGAAAGTTCAAAAACTCAAAATAGACCTTCCCTTTGATCCCACAATTCCATTACTAGGCATCTACACAGAAGAACAAAAATCATTTATTATAAGGACATTTGCACTAGATTGTTTATTGCAGATCAATTTACAATTGGCAGGATGTGAACACGTACTAAATGCTCATCCACTTGATACCAGACTTTTGATTTTGGGTTTCCAGGCTCTTGGTCTCGATGATTCAATGAATGAATTGATGGACCATAGGAAGGGCAGTAAGTTAGGTTTTATAATACAGAGGTATTATTTCAGCTCTTACAAAGAGCCAAACCTTACAGAGCAGGATAAGATAGGTTTTATATAAGTGTCACAGCTCTTACAAAGAGCCAAACCTCCTTGCAGGGCAGGATGCAAGTGTTACAGCTCTTACAAAGAGCCAAACTTCCTTGCAGAGAAGGATCCAAATGTTACAACTCTTCCTCTTCTGCTCTCTCTCCCTGGATGGTCTGCAGTGATCTGCTGAGGTCTTTGCTCTCTTGCTTTTTCTCCCTCAAAGGTCTGCAATGATCTACCCCTAGGCTCTCTACTCAGGGGTTTATATAGGGGAAGTTGTCCAATGATCTGAAATCCCCCCCACCCCCAGCTTGCTCCAGCCTGCCGGTTCCTCTGCTGGCTGTCACAGCCAAGACAGAAGTGGCAGGTCCCCCAGCCCCACTCAGCTGAGCTGGCTGGGGTGCCACTTTGTCCGGTATCACACTCAAGAATGGATTAAGAAAATGTGGAATATGTATACCACGGAAATCTATTGTGTCATAAAAGATGGAAACTTTACATCTCTTGTATTAACCTGGATGGAGCCTAAATAGATTCTTCTTAGGAAAGATATCACAAGAATGGAAAAGCAAATATCCAATATACTCATACTAATATGAAGCTAGTTGATAAACTAATACATGCCCACATAAGAGAAAAACTCAGTTCAAGCTAGGGGAGGGAAGAGAGGAGAAGAGGGAGGAGGATTGGTGTGCTCTCCCCTAATGGACACAATGTAAGGGTATATGACACACCTACTGGGTGGGGGGCACAACCATAACAGGGCCTTTACCTAACAAATGCAAACATTATGAACTAACCATTTGTACATTCAAAATAATTTAAAA
Organism: Otolemur garnettii; assembly: GCF_000181295.1. Classification (NCBI taxonomy): domain Eukaryota; kingdom Metazoa; phylum Chordata; class Mammalia; order Primates; family Galagidae; genus Otolemur; species Otolemur garnettii. Next base: position 2,339,984 of record NW_003852564.1, read on the forward strand.
TTTAAAAAATCAATAAGAAATAATAAACCAACAAATAAATAAATAAATATCTTGGTTCCAGAACTGGTGGAACTGGTGTCCTGCCATAACTCCTTGGTTATGGAATCAAGATATTTATAAATGGAACTGCTGGCCTGCCTGATGGGCAGCCCATTCATTGTTGTAGAGATTTACCCTTTTCAGTTGAGAGATTACATCTAGAATTCTGTGATAGGGTAATCTGATAGGCTGACACATCCAGAGGGGTAAATAAGACTCAAAGCTAACAGAATGCCTTTCACAGTACAGAATACTGGAGGAGATAGTTAAATTTAATTAGAGCAATTAAAGAAATTCAGATGTTGCACATACATGCATATAAAGCACACATGCAATTACACATATTTAAACAAGAAAAAAAACTCTTTCTGAATGCAATAAAGCATTTGCCTGATATAATCAGAGGAGAGTATGGTCTTTTGAGGTATAGATTAGTGGCCTGGCAGACACATTGGAAGAAATAGATTAAACTGCCTTTTAAAATAAGAGGGGAAAACATAAGGCATGACAAACAGATTATTTTTAAAGAAGAAAATGAGCGCAGAGTGCAAGTAATGAATAAGTAAATAAATATTCAGACTGAAAGAATTTCCCCAAATCTATGGAGCATTGTCTGAGTGAGAACACAGCTCTTCCCTGGCATTTATTTGTATTTGTGCATTGAAAGACATGTCCTCCTGAGCTTGCATATGATCATAAGAGCAAGATAGATAAATATGTATTATTAGGCACCAGGTTATGCATTAAGTTATTAAGTTACTAATATGGCAAGAAGTAAGGGCCAGTGGTATTGGTGAGGATGCAAAGGAGAGACAAAGAGAGAGCTAAGCAAATAGGAAGAAAAATGAAACCATCCTAACATAATCAGAAGTAATGCACTTCGTATATTAAAATTAGCATTAATCTTAATTATAAATCTCTATTGTCTTTCATATCGCTAAATTTAAAAATAGGAATAATTTTGGCATTATAGTGACTTTGCAGAAAGACAAAAAACCCTATAGTGATAAGCTGAAGTTCTAGAGTCTACCTATCTATATTAAAACCTCAGATTTAAAATCTCAAAAACAAGAAAATCCTTCCTTCTATATCTTTCTTATTTGACATAGAAGAGGAATCGTTGTTGTTGTCATTGCACTAAGCATGCTCTTCCCAGAGTCCACTGATGGAGATGTGTCGTCTGGAATCTTTTATTGTCCATGCACGTCATTATGACGGTCAGAATTATTTTTCTCTGTCTTTTCCTTTTACCCTTCTTCCCTTTTTTCTGTCCTTTTTGACTTCCTTCTTTCCTTTCCTCCTTTCTCTTTTTCATCTTATTTATTTCCTCATTTTTTTTTAAGTTTGAGAGAAATGTAATTGAATTTCATGCATTTCTCACCTTCCTGTATTTTTCATCACATATTTTTTTCAAGATGATTTCTAAGTGATGGAATTAGATTGCTTCTTCTCTGTTAACTACATAATAGCTTTATTTTCAAACTAGCTAGATGGCGTAAATGGATATTAAATTAGAATTGAATATCACTTTTTCTAAAAACATTGAGATCATCATTCCCCATTTCACAAACTCCAAAGTCATAAATGAGCATATACTCCCTTTGTTGCTATTCCATCTATCTAATGACACTTTTACACCTGCTATTCATCCCCCCTTAATCCCCCACTCCCTGAGACCCTCCCCAGTCTCTGGTAACTATCATTCTACTCTCTATCTCCATGAGATCAATTATTTTTAATAATTCATGTGGTATGCCTGTACCAAAACATCACATGTACCCTACAAAGATAAACAACTATTATGAACACATGGTATTTAAGAAGAAAAAAAGAACAAAAAATCATAAATGAGAGATTTTAAGTTAGGCTGATTCTATTCTTTATAGATGGTCTGTTTTCAGAAATTTCCAAAGAATGGAAGTAGTTATTTTACGAATCCTATCTGACCCTTCACAAGCATTCTTAAAATCAACCTTTTCATGATCTACCCCCCAAAGAGGAAATGAATTATTTCTCTATTTGTTTTCTCTTTCCCTTAATATTTTCAGACACATATTGGATGCCACAATCTTTCTTATATTTATTTCTAGGAATATGATATCTTGATTTTACACATAGTTTCATTTTCACAAGTCTATGTTCTACTTAAATTTGTTAATATAGAGAAATATTAATTTTTAATAATAATTCAATTATTTATCTAAACATAGGGTATTTCAGTTTTTCTGGAGAGTTTTGTGCCTTCTTTTTATTTGTGTTGTTGGGGGGGTTGTTTGTTTTGTTTTGTTTCCCAGGAATCTGTTCAATGCATCAGGTTTTCTTTAGTTTGTTTGTTTATATGTTTTTGTCATTCTTGGCACTAAGTTTGTTTTTGTTTTAATGATCTTATGAACTATTGTTATTGGTAGAGTCAATAAAATATCTCCATTGTGTTTATAATATTTGTAAATATTTGCTGCAATGTTCCGAAGAATTAACATATTTTACTTAGCTTTAGTTATAGTAATTGTTAGTTAAGTACCCACTTCTGTTGACAATTTCTATTTTACATTATGTTTACATTTTGTTAGCTTATCCTTTTAACTTTTAAAATTTGCTTTCTTCCATTTTTTAGAGCATAACTTGTTTCTTTTCATGACTTTTGAGATGAATGTTTAGATTTTCAGCCTTTCCTCAGCCTTTCTTCTTTCCTAATATATACATTCAAATCTGTAAAATTCCTTTAAGCATGGTTTAATTGTATTAACAATTTTTAATATATTGTATTTTCATTAGTTGAAAACAGTATGTTTTTCTCATGTATTTATATAAGGTCTGAGAAGATCCTCTATATAACATTAACCCTTTGACACTTGTTGAGACTTACTTTATGTCCGAGCATATAGCAATTTAGCTATATATTCCTAAATATAGGAGATTTAGCAATTATCCTGAACTCTTTGAAAAAAAATATGGATTCCATGGTTGTCTGTTACATTGTTCTGTGTATGCCAATAAAGTCAGATTTGCTTATTACATTGGAATGATCTTTTAATCCTCCTGAATTTTTTAGTACTTGTTTTGCCAATAATTAAGGACAATACTTTTTATTTAAACTTGCTCTCTAAACATAATGATTTTTACTGAAATTTATTTTTGTCTTATGTATTGTATTCCCAGTTATTTAAATTATTACTATAAAAATTATTCATTTACTTTAAAACCTATATTGCATGTTTTTAACACTTCTCTAGCAGCTTTCTTTTGGAAAATGTTCACCTCTTATATTTTTTCATCATTTTACTTTCAATCTTTCTATATACTGTGTTTATATTTGTTGTATGTATTCATTCAATTTTTTTTTAATTTTAACATGA
>NW_003852564.1:2344943-2349144 GCF_000181295.1 Otolemur garnettii
TAGATTAGATACTTTTTCTTCTATTCTTGAGATACTTTGCTAAGAAGAATATTCTGCAGCCCCATCCATGTAAACATGAAGGAGGTAAAGTCTCCATCTTTCTTTAGGGATGCATAGTATTCCATGGTTTACATATACCACAATTTTTTGATCCATTCACGGGTTGATGGGCACTTGGGCTTCTTCTACGACCTAGCAATTATGAATTGGGCTTCAGTGAACATTCTGGTACAAATATCTTTATTGTAGTGTGATATTTGGTCTTCTGGATATATACCTAGCAAAGGAATTACAGAATCAAATGGTAGGTCTATTTTTAGTTCTCTAAGTGTCCTCCAGATGTCTATGAATTTCATTTTGGATATTTTCTTCTTACTTTCATCCCAGTTCACTTGCACTTTCAATTTATCATTATATAACATCTGTCACATAGTTAACATTTTTAATTTCAGATTAATATAAGGGTACAAATAGGTTACATTGTTTGCATTTGTTAGGTAAAGTCCAAGTTGTAGTTGAGCACGTCACTCAAAAGGTGTGCTATTTACCCCTACATTGTACTTATAGGCAAAAGCTTACCAAACCACCTCCCTCCTACCATCCCTCCCCACTTAAATTTAAGTGTGATTTTTTTGTGTGTGTGGCTTATAGTTATTCATCTACTAGTTTCATATTAACTACCTTGTATGTACATCCATGTTCTATTTTACTTAGGAGAATATTCTCCACATCCATCCAAGTACATACAAGGATGCAAAGTCTCCGTCTTTTTTTTTGGCTGGCATACATATATACTAGTTCATTTATTCATTAAAGGGATGATGGAATCTTAGGTTGTTTCTACAGCTTAGCAATTATAAATTGACCTGTGTTATTAATTTTTAAAAAAAATTATATCTAGAATTCTGTTCGGCCTTAAAAAATAGTTTCCATTTCTTTACGAAAGTTACTAATGCAGCTCTTTTAATTATTGAGGAGTCTATGTATAATCAGCTCATTATGTGTATCTCTTTTCTGTTAGGTTCTATAGTTTCTCTTTCTTTTCAGATGTCATTTTTCACTTGTCTGGAATTTTTTATTGAATGTCTGATGTTCTGCATGAAGGAAACATGGAATAATATGAGGCCAAAAGATATTATATTAATGCACAGTTTATCAAGCTCTGGAAAGTAAATAGGAGGTCTAGGAATTCTAAATTTCTTTATCCATGGTCAAGATTAAGATGATTTGAAGTTGAATTACAGTGTATTTCCTATCTACATTTATTCTAAGGTTCTTTTTCAAGATTCACTGAAAAGTATTTTTTTTTATTTGTTTGTTTGCACAGGCTCTGTACATCCTGTTATAATTTTTGGGCCCCAGGTAAGCTCCTGTAAGTTTTGCTTTATAAACTTTCAACTGATTCTTTAGAAATTGTTGGTTGTTATCTATGATAAAATTAACTCAAATGAAGAGTCTTAATTTCTTAAGATTTGTTTAATCTATTTGTTTTTTTTGTTTGTTTTTATTTGGATATTAATTTCATAATAATTTTCCTATCCATGTGAATTTCCATATGCCTTCATGAATTTTTTTCCTCTTTTCTCTTTTTCCAGTTGATTTTATATTTTACTTAACCTTTACTTGATTTTTTCTCTATCTTCTGTACTTTTCTTTAATTTCAGTCTTCTAGGCTGTCAATTAACTTTTTAGTCTTTTTTTTAAATTTTGGCAATCATTTTTAGTAGCTAAGAACATTCTGTTAGTTTGTGAGTTATTTCCTTTTTATAGCACCAATTTATATTTTCATATAGATGCAAGAAAGTTTTAAAACTCTCCAAGCATACTAATAGGAATACTCCTAAAATTCTCTTTTTTATCCCACTGAATTATTTCCTTTTTCACTGGGGATGTGTGGTCTATTTTATTTTTATCTTTCTCTTTCTTCCTTTCCTCAGCAGGAATTAAGAGCCGCTGGCAAGATTCCTATTTCTTATTTCTACAACATGCACAGCTTGCCACCAATATCTGCCTCGGGACCATTAGAACCAATTCCATCATGTCTTTTATTTCTTTTTATTAGATAGTGCAAGAAGTTCAGAATTCTCTTATTATCCATAATACCCCCATTCTGATTCACATAGAGCTCAAAGGATCAGTCCAGTGATCACCTCTGGGGTGATATCTCTTCATTTCCCAAAAAGCTAACAAACAAACAAATAAAAACAAACAAAGAACCCTTGAGATCAGCAAATATTTTATATCTTCAATTACTTCTGAGAACGTGACTCTTGCTTCAACTGAAATCTAGGTTTCCTGATGCCAGTCCCTCCTGTACCTCTCATCTGCGGACCACATTGCAGGTTTTCAGTCTTCTTATTTGCACCTCTTATGCTTTTTCCTATATTCTACACAAAACATCCAACTTTGATTCTCATGGGTTGTAAGACTCTACCATCCCATTTTTTTGCAGCTATTTATTGACACTTGATAGTTTTATTACCTGAACTGTTGTTCTTTCTATGACTACTCCAATTATTATTCTATGTTATTTCAATATTCTAGTTACTACAATTCAGTGGCTTATTAGTACCATCACCTGTTTGATAGCTTCCTGGATGCCTATACTTCATTCTTGCCCTTCATCCTCCTTATTTCTGTGATCACACTGTAGATTTTATTTTGACCGATAACTATAAGTCCTGCAATATCTTAGTTTCAAATATTCCACTACCACTTCTTACTTTTCTAACTTACTTCTTTAGAAATCTAACTTCAACAATTATTCCAGTGTAATCTATAATATATGCATTTTTAAGGCAAGCATGAAACAAAGTCTATTGAGAGAAATAAAGATAGGTTTACAGAGTAAGAGCAAGCAATGGGCTTATTCAGAGAGATACATTCTCCACAGGCAGCAAATGGCCCCCTATTGTTATGGCAAACAGGTAAAGATACTTGATCTACAATATTTTGGGTTCTTTCTATTTTTTCAATGTATTTCCTCCCTCTAGTTCATTTCTAGTTTTGATTTTATGGTTTACCATTAGCATACCTTTCTTATAATTTTCTTTTTTCTTTCTTTTTTTTACAATTTTTGACCATGGGCAGGTTTGAACCCACCACCTCCAGTACATTGGACTGGTGCCCTACTCCTTTGAGCCACAGGCACCTTCTTCTTTTTCATAATTTCCAGCTAAGCTCACCCATGTTTTTTCTCACTTGCTTATACAAAGCATAAACTTTATGAAAAATATCAATCTTCTTATTTTCTGCCAAAACCTGCACAACTGAAGATGTCCATTGAAAACTGCAAATATTGACAGTTAATCATCTCGCTTATGATCAATATTCACCCCATTTAATGATGCTTACACTACAAAAAGCACACCAGTTCATTTACTTATATTCCTGAATGATGTTTAAAGTAATTTTTCCTCTATTTTTCAGATCCCCACCATCTCTTAGCTAATTTTCCCCTCAGTTGACCATTTTACTTCCTATATTAAAGAAAGCATAATAGTAACTGAAAAATTATTTGTGAATCTGTCACTACCATGTCATGACATCTATATAGTATCAGTGCCCAAATACTCTAGTTTTTTATCTGTTACCTCTGCAGTCTACATTCTAGACATTTGCTAAACATCTGATTACACAATGGATATTATATTTTTATGGTCTTATAAAGATAGTATTCAGATAATTATCTTTTATTCTCTTTTTAAATTTAGGTTTTTTGTCTCCAGTATTAGTTCTATGAGCTGTTATTTTACCTATTAATCAAAGAGCAAATCAAACCCCCTAAAAGAAAAAAGAAACCTTTCTTGACTTCAGTTAATAAGCTACCTGGTTTTATATTACTTTACCTTTATGACACAACTCTGTGAAAGAGTACTTTGTATTTGTTGTTTCCAATTCTTCTCCTACTGTTTTCACAAAAACTGATTTATCAAGCTTGTGCAATAACTACTCCAACTGAGCTATTTAGCCTCAGCACACATCCCTGTGCAACATGACTTTGGTGTCCCCAGCATTATTCTATTGCTTAACTTCTTAACTCTGAAATGCTGCCATGTCAAAAACATAACTCATTTTTGCTATTGGCTTTGGAACTATGCAATGGGAGGTGGCTGGAAAGACATTCAACTTTTGGTGGAGACATAAAGACCTGTACAGAACTTAAGTGTATGAAATATAAAATAAGCAATGTATTTATAAA
>NW_003852564.1:2349406-2351317 GCF_000181295.1 Otolemur garnettii
TAATCTACACACTACTCACTGTTGTTCAGCCTTTTCTTTGGACTAGTCATAGTATTGGGATAAGGGGATACCTAATACTAAAATAAAACAAAAAGAGGCATTGGATGAGGGTATCTGGGATGGGGTTAGAATAGCTGAGCCATTAGAGAAATAAACAAAGTAAATAAAAGTGTTGAATGATGTATGAAAAAGTCATATCACATAAAAGCTACCAATAGATTTAAGCCTTAAAATGACATACTATGTTCGTACAATGAAATCCTCAAAACCAATAACTAGTCTCAAAATATGGTTTGAGATATTTGAATGTATACGGAGAGGACAAGTAGAATTTTAGATATCTGCTGTTAAATTCCATGTGGTCATATACCATCTTATACATCTCTGTGTTCCCAATAGCCAACAGTGTGTTCCCAATAGCCAACAGAGATACTTGCATATAATATGGTCTCAGTAAATATTTCTTATGTATGAATAAATACATGGCAAAGGTTGCTGATCTTTATGCACAAATAGGCATAGAAGCAGACCTATTTAGATATATTTGAAAAACAGTAAGTAACGTACCATGACTGAAGTCTAGGGTGGTAAAACTGAGAATCAAAAGTCCAAGCTTTTATCATATTAATATTTTCTCATTGAATAATTTAGTCAATAGAGAACAGAAATTCCCTTTCTCTCTCTAATTGAAAGTTCAATCACTTATGAATGAGTGAATTTACATATCACTGGTTACTTCCTACTATCATGCAATGTTCAAAGAAGCTTTTCATTTAATTATAGGAATAGAGTAAAAAAGAATAATAGCCATGGGTCCAAAGAATCAGTGGGAAAAAAAGCCAACTTCACATCAAGTGTCAAAAACAGGAGTGCCATTGGGAATGGCTTTTATTCTGATGAATAGTAAAAGTTGTATTCTTCCTACATAAGCATAGGAATTAAGCTATAAATTTGAATAGGGAGGCAACCTCACCAACACTGGTGCTCTGACTGACTGAGGATTGAACTGCTTATTCCAGGTTGGATGAATGCTTATGAATGTCATTTTTCATCTTCTCAAAATTCATCTTCTTTAAGGAAGAATTGCTGTTCATGATTAAGGAATCCTTTGGTGAGGTGAAAAAGATAATTCTCCAGAATTTAAATTTGTAATGAAGCATTTTAAGAAATAAAGTTTTGTAATTATTAAAGTTTTAAATTTCAGATTAATATGAGGGTACATATGATTAGGTTTCATTGTTTGAGTTGCAGTTGAGTCCATCACCCAGGTAGTGTGCCATTTACTCCTGTGTTATACCTGTTGATAGCTATATTTCATTTTTTTGCTGAAAGCACAAGTCTTGACTTATACAGCATTGTAGACTGCTACATGATCATGTGTCATCACGCTCCAGGTGACAACTGATTATTTTACTATAATCCAGTTCTGTTGTTAATGACCCTATCACTTCTATCCACTAATAAAATAAGATGAATATTTTCTCTGTGAATGGTTAAGAGGATAGACTATTCTATCAGATTCCCTACTTTTCATCCCTTTTGTCCCTTTAATCTTAAGACAATTTGAGAAAATAGATTTTTCCATCTTGCTAGTAGGAAAAATTTGAAATTTAGGGGATTTCTGCTTCATTTCCAGTAGCTTTGAACCAAAAGTAAATCTCCATTTTCCCAATATATTTACTTACAAAACAGTAAAATAACTAGCAGCACTTGAAAAATTGTGAAAAAAAATATATGCTTTTAGATGTTCTCTTAAACATTCACTCTTAATATCTGAACTATGAATCTTGACAAAGTTGCAAGATGATCATAATCACAAAATCCTCTTTGCTCCTGGAAAAGCTGCCCAAAACAGATTAGTCCCCTGAATGAATGAGGCTTCCTTTGAATCTGCTCCCTTTTTTTTTTTTT
>NW_003852564.1:2351556-2385831 GCF_000181295.1 Otolemur garnettii
TTTTTTTTTTTTTTTTGTTTCCACTCTTAAGAAAATATTTTTCATCCTGTTTCTCTGGAAAGAAATAAAAAGTATGACTGATTCCTACTAATTCTGAAGATAATTTGTTTTATCTGAGTTGCTATTATTATAAGTTCTTATGCCAATTACTGTCCCACTGATGTAAAGCATGTGTCCTCTGGATCTCAATTCTTTTAGATGAAGTGCTTCTGTATTATTCTGTAAGCATTAACTATATCAATGAAATTTTAGAAAACAAAAAATAAAGAAAAAATATTTTAAAAAATGTTAAAGGATAAGCATTGTATAAGAGCCTTCTGCTTTTCAGTGGAGAGTGTACATGTTTAGGGAATTGGCAGACTTTTATGCACATTTCAAATAACACCATATATGCATTTCAATTTTGAAGCTATGAATAGGGCCATATTTTCCTTGTATAAATAATAAAGAGATTATTTTATTTGATGAACATTCCATTTTAATTGGTTTATTATTTTAAGTACATTCATGGGGAAAAAATGGGAAATTTATGTAACTATTCCAAATTATTTTGAATATAGTACATCTGAGCAGGTGCTTTGATTTAAATAATGTGTCTACCAACATGTATAGCTTCTCATTCTGGTTAGAAACAAACTATTTAGTGAACTTAGATACTGCCTTTCAGAAATAACCATTGTCTATTGATCAAAGAAAAGTTTGCTATTTCGTTGTAGGATGCCGATACACTGAGGAAGTAGGGAACATGTTGGGACCATATGACACAGCTGCATAAGGTATTAACAGCAGCAGCAAGAGACTTGGGCAGCAGGTGCAACTGGCTAAAAATTGGGAAAGCATGCTGTGCTGTTTGCAGAAAAAGGTTCAATCCATACCCTTACCCATTGTGGAGACAAACTAGATTTATTTGCAAGTTAATAGCAAATAGCCTAGCAACTGGACAGAGTTTAGAAAAGTTTGGAGAGGTAGTGAATTCAAAAATCAAACCAAGGAACAGGAAGTTACTAGGAAGCTGCAAGGAATTTCTGCAGGCTTGGAGTGAAGATTTAGGTGTCTGTTTCTTGCTCTGTTAAATATCCTGTAAGAAAGTTTTGAGCTATTATGAATTATTGAATAGGTATTAAGAAGGTTGTATTTGCTTCCCTAATGTACTTAACATCTAACTTTTAACCAGATATAGTTAAAAAGAAGTTTCATCTAATTGCTGAACTATTCTAAATAGAATATTACTAGATCTTGGGAAACAATACAAGCAAAAAAAATGAAGGAAAGAGGACAAAATAAAAGGAAGAAGGGAGGAAGGGAGAGAAAAGTTATATATCTTTGGGAGCTTAGACTATGTTCTTTTATGACTAATAATAATATTGCTTTGACATGCATATTCTTCAACTTTTATTATTTTCAGGCAACAAGCACAAACAAATGTTGTTTTATTATGCTTCACAGATATTGCAGTCTTTTACACTACAACTTGAAGTTGTGTGGATGTGTGACAACCCTAATCTGAACAAGTCTACTGGAGACATTTTTCCAACAACATGTGCTCACATTGCCTCTCTATGGCACACTATGGAAATTCTTGCAAAGTTATAAACTTTTTGTTATTGTTATATCTGTTATGGTGATAATGCTATCTAGGAATTAATTTTGGATGTTACTCTTGTAATTGTTTTAGGATGCCCCAAAAAGCATGAATATAAGGTATCAAACTTAATCAATTTTATGTGGGGAACGACTGCTCTATAGACTGGCTATTTTTTTGTTTCTCTCCCTTTCCTCAACCCTCCCTCTATAGTAAGACAGAACAGAGTTTAAATTCAGCTAATTAATGAACCTATAATGAGTTCTAAGTGTTCAAGCCAAAGGAAGAGTCAAGTACTTCTCATTTTAAATCCAAAGTTAGAAATGATTAAGCTTAGTGAGGAAGGCATGTCAGTAGCCTAGATTAGGTAAAAGTTGTGCTTCTTGTGCCAAATAGTTAAGATATAAATTCAAAGTTATAAAAGAAAAAGTTATTAAAGGAAATTAAAAATTGTAATAAAGTGAAAAGATGAATGATAAGAAAGAAAAACAGGTATATTTTTGATATGGAGAAAGTTGGAGTGGTCTGGGCAGAATGTTAAACCAGGCACATTTCCTTAAGTCAAAATTGAATGCATAGGAGGGAACTAACTCTTTTCAATTCTGTGAAGGCTGAGAGAGGTGAGGAAGCTGTAGAAAAAATGTTGGAAACCAGCAGAGGTTGATTCATGAGGTTTAAGGAAAGAATGTGAAAATGCAATGTGAAAGGGCAGGTGCTAACTTAGAAGTTGTAGCAAGTTATCCAGAAGATCTAGCTGAAATACCTGATGAGAATAGCCACACATTAACAACAGGTTTTCAATACAGATAAAACAGCCTTGTATTGCAAAATGATGTCATGCAGGATTTTCATAGCTAAAGAGAAATCCATGCCTGCTTTCCAAACTTTAAAGAGATACATACTCTTTTAGCAGGGACTCATTAACCTGGTAACCACAGTTCAAGGCCAATGCTGACTTCCTATTCTAAAGATACTAGATCCCTTAAGAATTAGGCTAAAATTCTACTCTGGTTGTACTCTCTAAGTGAAACAACAAAGTCTGGATGACAGCAAATCTTTTACAGCATGGTGAACTGAATATTTTAAGCTCACTGTTGAGACCTACTTTTTAGAAAAAGAAGATTCCTTTACAAATATGATTGTTCATTGATGATGTATCTGGTTATCCAGGAGATCTGATGGAGATATATAAGGAGCTTAATGTTTTCATGTTTGCTAACACATTTATTCTGAAGCTCATGGATGAAGGAGTAATTTTGAATTGTAAATCTCATTATTTAAGAAAAATATTTCATGAGGTTATATACTTGCCACAAACAGTGGTCCCACTGATATACATGGGCAAAGTAAGTTGAAAACTTTTTAGAAAGTATTTGCCACTCAAGATGCCAGGAAGAACATCTGTGATTCATATGGAGACAGAAGATGTTAAAATGTCAACACTAACAGGAGTTTGGAAGAATTTAATTTCAACTTTCATAGATTACTTTGAGAGGTCCAAGATGTCAGTGGAGTAAGTAACTTTAGATGTGATGGAACTAGAAAGAGAAGTAGAATAAGAAGTGAAGTATGAATATGTTACAGAATTAGCACAATCTTGTGATAATGCTTGAATAGATGAGGAGTTGCTACTATGAATAAGAGTTTTCTTTAGATGGAATCTACTCTTGTTGGAGATGTTACAAATATTGATGAAATGAAAATAATGGATTTAAAGTATTATATAAGCTTAGTTGATAAAGCAGCAGGAGGTTTAGGAATATTGATTTTAATTTTAAAATTTCTAGGTAAATATCAGCAAAAGCAAAAACAAGGACCATATGATCCTCTCAGAAGATGCAGACAAAGCATTTGATAACATTCAACATTGTTTTCTTACTCTGAAGAATATAAGCATACGTGGCACATTTCTTAAACTGATTGAAGCCATCTATGACAAACCCATAGTCAATATTATATTGAATGGAGTAAAAATGAAAGCTTTTCCACTTAGAACTATAATAAGACAAGGTTGTCTCGATCACCACTACTTTTCAACATAGTGCTGAAAGTTCTAGCCAATACAATTAGTCAAGAGAAGGTAATAAAGGGGATCCACTAAGAAAATGCCATGAAAGTTATGTTAACCAGTTTGATGAAACTATTTCAAACTGTATATAAAACCAGCACACTGTACCCCATGACCGCATTAATATACACACTTATGATTTAATTTAAAAAAAAAAGGAATCCAATGGGGGCAGAGGAAGTCAAATTCTCCCTCTTTACTGACAATATGCTCTTATACTTAGAGAACCCCAAAGACTCAATGACAAGACTCCTGGAAGTGATCCAAAAGTACAGTAATGTCTCAGGATACAAAGTCAATTTCCACAAATCAGTAGCCTTTGTATATGCCAATAACAGTCAAGATGAGAAGCTAATCAAGGACACAATTGCCTTCATAGTAGCTTCAAAAATAAAAAGTTCTAAATAGAAAGTTATCAAATAGCATGGCATGCTACAGAGTAATCTTTTGTGAAAGGAAGAGTCAATCGATGTGCCAAACTTCACTGTCTCTTATTTTGAGACACTTCCACAGCTGTCCTACCCACCCTTCCGCAACCACTACCCTGATCAGTCACCGGCCATCATCAAGACTACACCCTCCACCAGCAATAAGATTACTACTTGCTGAAGGCTAAGAAGATAGTTACCATTGTTTAGCAACAAAGTATCTTTTAATTAAGGTATGTACATTCCTTTTTAACATAATGTTATTATACATTTAATAAATACAGTGTACTGTAAACATAACCTTTAACTGTACTGATAAACCAAAAAGTTTGTGTGACTCAATTTACTGTGATATTTGTTTCATTGTGGTTGTCTAGAACAAGAATTGTGTATCTTTGAGGTATCTCTATGTCTTTATGTAAATATATGTTTGTACAAAGAGAGAAATAGAAAGGGAAAAGAACCACTTAAAAAAATATGCTGAGAATGACATGGAAATCTAAAAGGAATTTTAGCTTCCTGATATTTTTCTATTACATGGGAATGATTAGTATATTCTGTTTGAGTATACCTTAGTTAAATATGTTTGCATTATGATTACTTTTAAAATTCTTAAAAATTTAAAATAAATTGAATACTGTCTTTTGCACTAGCAGAGTTTAAGAAATATAATGGGTACCAATATCTTGACAGCTAAATGTCTTTAAAATATTTTATAGAATCAAGCAAAATTAGTACTTATTGCATGACATATTATCCAAAAATTTTGTTATCCATGTTTATGTATAATATTTATTGGTCTTCATTTTCTTTTAACCTACTAATAATTCTCTCCTTGTGACAGTGTCTTCTTGGAGAATCTCATCCTATCACTTTGTCAGTGCCTGTGATCTGAGGGCTAAGCCTTATATGCCTAGGAATTCTTCAGAATAAACAGATTAGTTTCAATTACTTTAAAGACTATTTTGGTTGTTCATTTAATTAAAAACATATCTAAATGTTCAGGTTCTATTTTTATGCTAGTATAACATGAAGATAAATCTGAATAACTATTTTACATTACTTTAAGGGAGGAAAAATATTTTCATGTGTTAACAATATCCGTTAACATGTCCTTATATTGTAAAAGTAGAAATAACTGTTTAGAGCTAGAAGTAACCCCTAAATTGATTCATTTCTTTGGGGTTTTTATTGTTTGTTTCTTAGTTTCTTTTTCACTATTTAAAAGTTCATTTTAAACTGATAGTGTAGTGTTTCCTCTGAATGAGACTCTTCAGAAGAGAAATCCTAAATTAACTTTGGAGCTAAAGGAAAATACAACAAAACCCACATTATTGCCCAACGTAGAAGTAAGCTTTAACCTTCTGTTAGAGGAAGCAGTTGAGGACCATGTCCTCAAATCCTTTACACATCAGTGTGGATTGCAACCCTGTGGGCAGCTGGAGGGAAGCAGGCAACACCTTTGGGCTTTCTGTGCCTACTTTAGTGACAACAGTCCCATCTCTGCCTCTAGTTCTGTTTTCAATGTGCCATCTGATCACATTACACGTGTGTCTCTTGTGCCCTGCTCCAATCTTTCTGGCAGTTCCCAAGGAACGCTTTCTTACGGTGAGTTGCAGTGGACAGCTCCAGGTAATTAGATCAGAAGAGTGCTTAAGGATTTCTGAAAGCACAGCTTCATATAATGCTGCATCACTATTGATTACTGGGAAACACGGAGAGGAGAAAACAGATGTCCAGCAAACACACAGAGTAGGTTAATTTAAAGTCTGGGTGATGATGACTCCAGGTTGAAAATTGTTTTTATTTTGTTAAAAACTATTTGAATTCGTTTAAATTTGTATCTAATATCCTTTGCATGATTTAAATTCTATTCTGCAGAGGAAACCCTAAAGAACATTTTATCTGAAATGAACACGTTGAGTAAGATCCCAGGGAATGTATCTGTAATAATAATTGCTTAAAATTAGTGTTTTCCACATACCGTTGCCTGAGAATAATAGCACCTCAATAATAAAGGTAATCTTTTTAAAATTTGTCACTTCATGGTGCCAAAGCAAACAACAGTGACATAATGCTAAATACTTATCATAATAGTTATTTATCTTAAACTGTCACACAAGGTTAGCTCCGATTCAATATCACTTTCTAGTATGCTGTGCCATTTAATGTTCACATTCAAATATTGTATTTACTTTTGGTATCCAACCTTGCAGTTCTTTTATTTCTAGTACCTAAGTTAGAAACTTGAGTTTGTTCTTGACTTTCCTCCCTCTCACTCTATTTCCAATTGCTATTCTTAAATCTGTCTATTCCACTCCACATTGTAAATTCCACTTGATACAATTCTACAATAAATACTCAAGCATAATTTGCATAAGTGCCAAATCTTTTTGCCTTTTTGTGCTTTCAGTTGTGGGATCGTCAAATCCAGCCATCACCCCAACAGAGGAACAGTGTATTTAAGCAGAAATCTGTTCCAGTCCTCTTTTTAGTCATTTTGTTTTTTGAGATATACTTATTGACTATTTCTTTTGTAGTTTCTGGAAATAGAATTCATTTGTTTAGGAAGAGGGGGAGATAGGTAATTCAAAACACATTTTCAGGTTTGATTACTTTTTTCTAATATAAAGTTTGATTACTTGAAATTGTTCTGTATGTTTCTCTCTTTCATTTGGCTTTTGTTGACCACCACGGCTCTGACACTCACATAACTACCTCTTTTGGCCAGAAAACACATGCACCAGAAATGATGATCTGCTTTATTCATTGAGAACATCTGATTATTTTTATCCATCACTTTTGTTCATGCTGTAGTTTTAGTTGGCATTCGTTTCTCTGCCCTCCTGTTTTTCTAATCCTTCTTTATTTAGAGATTCAGATAGATGCTCTCTAATTCAGAAAGGCCTTTTTAACTACTTGGAAGGATTTATCATTAAAAATGAGATTCGACCAAAGGAAAAGAAAACACTCTTTGATGTTCAAACACTCATCAGGGCACTCCCTCTCACTGCATGTGCCCTGCTATTATAATTACTGGCCTCACATTCAGCTTTTTCTCATTGTAAGCTTTATAAGGATAAAGGCCATTAGTATTTACCTTATTCTTTGTGGCACTGTGTATGGCACAAGGTAGGGATTTAATAATTTTTCCTGACTAATGTATGGAAAGAAAAACAAAATTTGACAATACATAGTCCCTCATATTCAAGATCACTTCTAATTAATTAATTTGGGAATAATGTTATCCAATAAAACAATTAAGCCCCACAGTTGGTTTATATATACATAGATGCACATATATACATATGACACATATTTATGTATATGTATATGTACCCACTTTTTGGTTCAGCCAGCACATCTGTGTGTGTGTGTGTGTGTGTGTGTGTGTGTGCGCGCGCTCTTGTGTATCCTGGATGAACCAAAAATATGTTAGCTTCCACAAGAACTTCCACTTAGTAATAGGATATGAAGATATTTCATAATTTTCACATAAGTTTAATAGATATATGTACATACAATCCTCAACTTACAATTGCTCAAATTAGGATTTTTTGACTTAAATATGATGTAAAAGTGATTTTGATCTTTTCCAAGGCCCAGGGCTATGCCGTAGTGGCAGCCAGCCTCAGCACTAGGTAAGCTCCCAGTCGAGAGGGATAACAACTGATAATTTGCACTATAATTTGTTGCCATGTGATTTTGCCCAACAGTAAGCTAATATGTGTTCTGAGCTCCTTAGGTAGCCTAACTATGCTCTATCATGCTCTATAGGGTAGGTGTATTAAATGCATCTTCAAGTTAAGATATTTTCCACATATGATGGGTTTGGGGGGATGTAACTTCATTGTAAATCAAGGAGCATCTGCATATTCTTTTTAAAAAGAATGTTGATCAGTCATTACTATTTCTGAAAAAATTAAATAATTAATTTCATTAGGCCCCTACATTCTAATTCTGATTTGGTACTTTTAGTCTCATTCCTCCCTTGATTTTCATTGTCACATAAATTGAAATAGCATCTATTCCCATAAAATTTCAAAGACATAGCTCCTAGTTGATTTCTTTTAATCTGCAGGAGCTTCAATTGTATATGCAGTGTATTATTTAGCTTATCACTTTGAATTTACAATAAGTAATTCAACCTGGATCACAACTCAGTCTGGATCTTCTCCTAAAATTATGGATGTCCTGATTATTAAATATTCATAATCTGATAAATTAAATAGCCCATATTCATTATTAATTAAGTTAATTAATGTCAACTCGATTACTCCAGGTACATAGGGCAAAGCACATTGGTATCATTTGGATTAGTCACTTTCCCTTTCACGTCACTTACAATTTGTCATCAAATGCTAAGGTCTACCTTTTAATATCTTAACTCACCCACTGCTGTACTTTGATACGATAACTTAGAACTATTTTCCTAGATTTTGTCCTTGCTCGGCAAATCTTTCTATAATATGGCAGAAGGAAATGTCCTATTAAAATGTAAGTCAATTCATGTTCACACCTTTGCTAAAAATCTCCCAATGATTTCCTAGCTCACTTCACAGTAATAAAGCTGGTGCTGGATCATAGCTTACAAGGCTCTACTCCACCTGCCCTCAGTTATACTACCTACCCTCTGTCTCCCTATGACATAGTTTTACAGCGTTTTTGTCAGTGTTTTTTTTTTTTTTTTTTTTTTTTCTGTTTGTTGCAAACACAGGTACACTCCTACAGGAAGAAAGTTGCACTTGCTCTTTCTCTCCTTGACATAATCGTCCTTCCTTCAGATATCCACATAGATCGTTTCTTTCTATTTTTCAGCCTTCTCACCAAATGTCTTTCTCAACAGGGTTCAGTGGACAGGCTACTTAAAATTCCAGCTACTTTTCTTCATTGCTCTTTATACTGTTCTCTGCCTCATTTTCTTTCACAGGATTAGTTCCATGGTACATTATTCTTCTATGTTATTTTTTCCCTGCCTCCCCACTACCATACATGGTCTATAAAGTAGGAATTTTTGTTTGTGTTGTTCAGTTCTGCAGACTCTGTACTTCAAATTATTAGTAGGTGCTCAAAAGATATTTTTTTGAATGAGAAAATGAATGAACAAAAAGATGTTTGAAGTACTTTCAGATTCATCTCATTTTGTATTCATAAGAACTAGACCTTGACCAAAATACAATATGCCCAAATATCCTATTTACTCTTAGAGAGTTCCCATTTAAATCCTAGAGACCACAATAATTGTGGATATTTGCTATTGCTTGCCACTTTTAAGATATTATACTATTCTTCTTATAAATTTCTATTTTTGGAAATTAATTGACCATACTCATTGAGTGATTTTCTTATATGGGTTATTATTGACATTGTGGCATGATCTAATCATATTTTAGTTTTAATTGTATCTTCCTTCGAAAAATAGGTTTTCCTCATATTTTTAATCCTCAAGAATAATATAAGTGATATTATGGCTGTCTGATTTTTAATGGTTTAATTGAATTCTTCTTTGAATTCAACAAAACCAGTCTTGACTGACTTTCTCATTTGCTCTCTAGTAAAAGTTTATTTCTACTTTTTGTCTTTCATGGGAACAATTTTATTAAAATAAGATGTGTTTTTTGAATGTTATATATCACCTCAGTTTCATTTTTTTTTTTTGTTTTTGCATTTGTATATCTAGTAGTCATTTTATTTAGTTGTGGTTCTTAAACTTTTTTTTACATTTGCATTAAATTTGCTAAACTTCTATTCTTTGACCTACTGACTCACTAAGTTCTGTTTTGTTGTTGTTTTCCTTCTGTTTCCTTTGCTTTTATTTATATCCCATTCCTCAGTATTTTTGAGTTGAAGGCTAAAATTTTTATTAGTAGAATACATTTAACACTATAAACTTTTCTCTGACAACTTATTTAGTATATTCTGTAGGTTCTGTTATTTTATTTTATCATCATTATTCTAATTCTGAAGACCTGTCTTTTCCTTTCACCTATGGGCTATTAAATTATATTTCAACATTTATATTTTTCATAAATTTGGAAACAAGTTTGCTAATATTTTTTCAAATATATTAATGGTTCACGTTTTCTGCTCTTTTCTTCTCGTTGCACAACTCTGTTAAACTTCTTACTATTTTACAAGCCACTGACAATTTGTTGAGTTTATTTAGCCTTTATCTTTCCTGAGAAACTCGTTTTAAATCATTGACTCTATTGTATAGATTTAGTTTTCATTTTCTGTTGTGATTTCCCGTCTGTTGACCCAATATTTCTTAAAAGAGTTATTTAAAAGCCCTCTTTTCCCAGCTTTAATATCTAGATCATCGATGCTTCAATTTTGGTTATTTTGCATTTTGTCTATGATTAGGAGTCCTAATTTCTTACTGCTTAGTAAATCTCATAATTTTATATTGTATAGAAAATAAATATTGCACATAGAGGAACAGTGACAGGAATTAAGGAATGTGACTTTTGCTTATTATTTGATAATTTTCCCAAAGTGTGATGATCTATGTCTGGCAATGAAAGTAGTGATGTAATTATTCAGATTACAGATACATTGAGTTGATCTGGGATTTAGCTGCATCTTTCAAAAGAATGAGTTAATCTCTTCTTAGCTTAACCCCCATAGGTAAGAGCAAAACTTCCCAGAGCTCTTTTCTTTGTTCTAATTCATATAAAAGCCTGGAGCAGTGATTTTCAACCAGTATGCCACAGTACACTGATGTGTCATGAGAGATCTTAGGTGTGCCACGAAATTTTAAAGATCATTAATTAAATTATTTACAAAAGAAGTTCAAAGCATAGTATTTTTTTTTTAATCAACATAATTTAAGTGTGCTGCAGACATTTATTCTAGGTTCAAGTGTACTGTGAGATAAAAAAGTTTGAAAAGCACTGGCCTACAGCAAAGTGTATATCAAACCCACCTGCACCAATTAAGATTCCTTGAGACAAACAGAACCAGTAGGAGGTATATCTTTAGGGATTTATTTGTTGCAAAGAATTCCCTCTCTGGATTGTGAGGTATGACTAGGTAAACAAAAATCTGTAGGGCAGGTTACTGGGATGGGCCAACTGAAACTCTCAGGCTAGAGCTGAAACTGCAATCCAGAGGCATGACTTCTTTTAGGAAAAGCGTCTCACAATTCTGCTATTAAGTTCTGTCAGTTGGTCAGTTGAATCAAGATCACCGGATTATTATTTTTTTTTTTTATTAAATCATAGCTGTGTATACTAATGCAATCATGAGGTACAGTGTGGTGTTTTCATATACAATTTGAAACATTTTCATCAAACTGGTTAACATAGCCTTTATGTCATTTTCTTAGTTATTGTGTAAAGACGTTTACAATGTTGATTCTTCCCAGCCATGAACATGGTGTGTTTTTCCATTTGTTAACATTTTCAGCTATTTATTTTCATAGAGTTTCATAGTCTCTTTACAGAGATCTTTCATGTCCTTTGTTAGGTAAACTCCCAAATATTTCGTCATCTATGGCACTACTGTGAATGGAATAGAGGCCTTGACTGTTTTTTTCAGCTTGGCTGCTGTTGGTATATATAAAGACTACAGATTTATTAGTATTGATTTTGTAACCTGAGACACTGCTGTATTCCTTGATCACTTCTAGGAGTTTTGTAGTAGAATCCCTGGTGTTTTCCAGATATACAATTATATCATCTGTGAAGAGTGAAAGTTTAATCTCTTCTGACCCTATATAGATACCCTTGATTGCATTTTTTTCCCTAATTGCGATGGCTAAAACTTCCATTACAATTTTAAAGAACAATGGAGACACTGGGCAACCTTGCATCTTTCTTGATCTGAGTGGAAATGATTTCAATTTAACTCCATTCAATATGATGTTGGCTTTGGGTTTGCTTTGGGTTTCTATCAGTTTAAGAAATGTACATTCTATACCAATTCTCTTAAGTGTTCTGATCATAAAGCGATGCTGGATGTTTAACTCCATTCAATATGATGTTGGCTTTGGGTTTGCTTTGGGTTTCTATCAGTTTAAGAAATGTACATTCTATACCAATTCTCTGAAGTGTTCTGATCATAAAGCGATGCTGGATGTTATCAAAAGCTTTTTCTGCATCAATTGAGAGAATCATATGGTCTCTGTTTTTTAATTTGTTTATGGGATGAATTATATTTATAGGTTTACATATATTGAACCAGCCTTGAGACCCTGGGATAAAACCCACTTGGTCATGATATATAATTTGTTTGATGTGTTGCTGGATTCTGTTTTTTAGGATCTTGTTGAATATATTTGTATCAATATTCGTTAGAGATATTGGGCTATAATTTTCTTTTCTTGTTGGGTCTTTTCCTGGTTTGGGTATCAAGGTGATGTTTGCTTCATAGAATGTGTTGGGTAGTATTCTGTCTTTTTCTATATTTTGGAAAAGGTTGAGTAATATAGGTACTTGTTCCTCTTTAAAAGTTTGCTAGAATTCTGATGCGAAGCCATCTTGTCCCAGGCTTTTTTTTTTTTTTTTAGGGAGATTTTGTATCGTTGATGCTATTGCAGAACTTGATATAGGCCTGTTCAACATTTCCACTTCATTCTGGCTAAGTCTTGGGTGGTGGCATGCTTCCAAATATTGGTCGATTTCCTTCAGATTTTCATATTTCTGGGAATAAAATTTCTTGTAATATACATTAAGGATTTTTTGAATGTCTAAGGGGTCTGTTGTTATTTCATCTTTACCATCTCTGACTGATGAGATTAGAGATTTTTCTTGGTTAGTTAGGCAAAGGGTTTATCTATTTTATTTACCTTTTCAAAAAATCAACTTTTTGATTTATTGATCTTTTGTATAATTCTTTTGTTTTTAATTTCATTTAATTCTGCTCTAATTTTCGTTATTTCTTTTCTTCTGTTGAATTTGGGATTGGAATGTTCTTCCTTTTCCAGCTGCTTGAGATGTCCCATTAAGTTGTTAACTTCCTCTCTTTCCATTCTTTTGCGGAAGGCTTACAATACTGTAAATTTCTCTCTTAGGATTGCCTTTGCAATATCCCAGATGTTCTGATAACTCATGTCTTTATTGTCGTTCTGTTCTAAAAATTTGGTAATTTCCTTCTTGATTTCATCTCTGACCCATCTATCATTCAGCATAAGGTTATTTAGCTTGATGCCTTTGTCTGAGTCTGCAGATTCCTGTTGTTACTGACTTCAACTTTAATTCCATGATGGTCCAAGAAGATGCATGGAATAATTTCTATACTTTTAAATTTGCTGAGGTTAGCTTTGTGACCTAAGATGTGACTGATTTTGGAGTATGTTCCATGGGCTAATGAGAAAAAAAAGTGTATTCAGTTTCATTAGGATGAAATGTTCTATAGATGTCTGTTAAATCCAAAAGTTGAACAATTAAAGTTAAATCTAAAATTTCTTTGCTAAACTTCTTATTGGAGGATCTATCCAACACTGCTAAAGGAGTGTTAAAATCTGACTATGATGGAGCTGGGAGAGATCAAGTTGCTCATGCCTGTCAGAATGAGTATCTCTTATAAATTGTATAAATTGAGAGATGCATTCTGGTTGGGTGCATAGGTATTGATAATTGAGATCTCACCATATTGAGTATTACCCTTAACAAAGATAAAGTGGTCATCCTTATCCTTGCTTACTTTTGTTGGTTTAAAACCTATTATATCTGCAAATAAAATTGCAACACCTGCTTTTTTCTGCTTTCCATTTGCCTGGAATATACTTGACCATCCCTTCACCCTAAGTCTATATTTATCTTTTTAGGTAAGATGAGATTCTTGTATACAGTGGATGTCTGGTCTGGGCTTCTTTATCTCATCAGCCACCCTGTGCCTCTTTAGAGGACAATTTAAGCCATTCATATTGATTGAAATTACTGATAAGCCTGGTAAAATTTGGGGTATTGAGTTGTTCGGAAGTCCAGTGGATATTTTTAATCCTTTTGCCACTGTGGAAGTTGGAATTTTGTTTGTTTGTTTTGTTTTGTTTTTCTTTTTTTTGAGACAGAGCCTCAAGCTATCCCCCTGGGTAGAGTGCTGTGGCATTGCAGCTCACAGCAACCTTCAACTCCTGGGTTCAAGCAAGTCTACTGCCTCAGCCTCCCAAGTAGCTGGGACCACAGGTGCCTGCCACAATGCCCAGCTATTTTTTGGTTGCAGCCATCATTTTTGTTTGGTGGGTCCGGGCTGGATTTGAACCTGCCACCTTAGGTGTATGTGGCTGGCACCTTGGAAGTTGAAATTTGATCAAAAGTTTTTAGTGTGTTTACTTTTCTGTGGAGGATTGAACTAGTTGTTATGGAGGATAGTTCTGAGAATTTCCTGGAGAGCTGGTTTAGTTATGGCAAATTTCTTCAACATGTGAATTTCATTAAAGTATTTAATTTCTCCATCATAACTGAAACTCAGTTTAGCTGGATAGTGGATCCTGGGTTGAAAGTTATTTTGTTTTAGGAGATTAAAAATTGAGGATCACATTCTTCTAGCCTGAAAGATTTTGGCAGAGAGATCTGCAGTC
Organism: Otolemur garnettii; assembly: GCF_000181295.1. NCBI lineage: Eukaryota > Metazoa > Chordata > Mammalia > Primates > Galagidae > Otolemur > Otolemur garnettii. The sequence goes on from NW_003852564.1 coordinate 2,366,157, forward strand.
ACTCTAATATTCTTCCCCTTGTAGGTTATGGTTTTCTTACATCTAGCTGCCTTCAGGATTTTCTCTTTCATATTAACTTTAGTGAAGTTAATTATGATGTGTCTGGGGGATGTCTTATTCAGGTTGAGTTATGCTGGGGTTCTGAAGCTGTCTGCTATCTGAATTTCTGGGTCTCTTGGCATATCTGGAAAGTTTTCTTTCATAATTTCATGAAGAAGAATGTCTGTGTTTTGTGAAGCAATTTCGTTGCCTTCAGGGATTCCTATAAGGCAAATATTAGTTTTCTTTGAATTATCCCAGAGATCTCTGAGAGAATGATCCATTTTTGCTTTCCATTTCTGTTCCTCTTTGGATGCTTGGTCACATCCAAAAGCTTTGTCTTCAATGTCTGAGATCCATTCTTCTGCCCTTGCATTCTGTTACTGAGGGATTCTACCGTGTTTTTCAGATATTTGCAGGCTTCAACCTCTGGCCTCATTGTGTCAAAATCTTTGGTCATTTTATCTTTAAAATCATTGAATTCTTGAGACAGTTTTTGAATAATTTGAAATTCTAATTCCCTGCTTAGCTCCATTTTCTTAATCTTATTTGCTATCCAGATTCTGAACTCAATTTCTGACATCTCAGCCATCCATTTATGAATGGGATTTTCAGTTGCATTTACCACATCCTTTCTTGGGAGGGTTTATCTACTCTGGTTATTCGTATTACCGGAGTTTTTCTGCTGATTCCACCCTGTGTTTATTTACCCCATTTGGCTTTGCTCCTTGAGCTTTTCCAAGGACCTGTACAGTGCTATGGCCTGAGAGACTGGGGACCTGCTTGGTGTGGTAGGGCTAAGTGGCTCTGTCTCATTTTCAGCTGGTCTCTGTCATACCCTAGGGAATTAGTTACTGTTGGTTGAAGTTTCAGCTCTGGAGAAATACAAGCAATTAAGTCACCCCACCCCCCACAAACAAAAATTAGGCAAAGAAAATCAAACCTTCCCTCAAACATACATCCAGGGTGCCACTTTGGATAGTCCATGGGTGAATGGCCCAGTTCAAAATGTCAAATCAGTGATCTCAGTCAGCACCGGTCTTAGATGGGAGAGTTCAGAAAGTCTCCAGTAACTAGATAATAGGGGTCTGCTGGCAGCTCAAATATGACTGGCTCCAGTGCTCCACAAGGGCAGAAGGACCCACTCTGCAAATGAATTAGTCTGGGAAGGTTGATGCCTCCTTCCCCACCTTGCACCCAGTCACTAGTAATCCCACAGGGCTGTGACCCAGTTCCCTCCAGGGAGTAAATGCTCCTGGGGTATACAATTGCCTGGGTCACCAGAAAATCTGAATCTGGCAGGGGGAGATGAGGTCTGACAACCATGGGTGCTTAATGTAGGCTGGGCCAGTTCACTCAGTTCCAGCCCCATGCCTGATTGATGTTGCTGGCACAACATGACAGAGCAACTTCACAGAATTTGTTTCTGTCCTGGCTAAATTCCTCTGCAGATCAGACACTGCTCAAGCTGGTAAAAATCACAACTCAGCCCTGGGCAGCAAACAATTAGAGTTTATACTCAGGTGTCAATTCCAGCCTCTGCCTGCCCACTGCCTTTGTCTCAGCTATAATCCCCTGAGGGCTGGGTGCTATTAGGCTCAGTTAAGCAGTCCTCTGATTCAACCCCTCCCTGGAAGTCTGCAGGCTGCTCATAGTTTAGTCCCTGCACTCTCCCAGGTCAGTACTGCCCTTAGGGCTTATCTTTACTCACAGAACTTCCCAAATCCACTCCACCAGTGGCTCCACCAGAGAAAATGCCTGGCTTCCTCTAGTTGCCCAGAGACACAGGGCATTTCTATCCAGAATGGCCTCAGGGATGTGAGCCATATTGTTCCCCCTGCTGTGGCTGCTGCGCTGCAACTCAGTATACCCCAGCTCCTGTATGATTTCCTCTCAGCTCACCATCCTCTCCTTACTCCCGTGCCACAGAAGCAACACAGACCAGCACCAGCCCTTTCCCCCTCCACTCCTCTCAAGGAAATGCCCAAGAATCTGGACTCCATGCATGACAAACCTCCAGATCTCAGGGTGCAAGTGGAGGAGAGTCCTGGGAATTCAGAGTTGCAGGTAGAGAATATATACAGTTTTATACAGTTTTACAGTTTTATGCATGTGAGGGGAGTGCCATGGCACCCTAGTAGGGATAGGAGGTCCAGTTTTTAGAGGGTCTTTCCTGTGGAAGAGAGTGGAAGTTTGAACTCTGCTCACTTATTTGTATGGAGTAAACTGCAAGCCCTTCTTATAGGGGAGGAAATTCCCATCCACTTGGTGGTGGATTTTGTACCTTTTGATTGTATTTTTGGGGTTACAGCTCGCCTCAGCAAGGTTGATGTATATTCTTCAACCTTCTCTCTTGGCTCAGCTCTAAACCATTGACTTATTTGCTAAACTTCTGTCCTTTAAGTCTCCTTCTGGACGGGAGCCTCTGTGGAAAGCTGGCTGCAGTCCACCATCTTGCCTCAACCCCCCAGGATCACCAGATTATTTAGGATAATGTTCTGTACTGAAAATCAACTCATTATAAACTTTAATTACATCTTCAAAATACCTTCATTGAAATACCTAGATTAGTGTTTGACTAATATCTGTGGAGTGTGGCTGTTTTCCTCTATTCCTGCTGCTATAAAGAAATTCCACAAACTGACTAAATTACAAACAGTAGAAATGTATTTCCCAGCATTCTAGAGCAGTGGTTCTCAACCTTACTAATGCCACAATCTTTTGTTGTAATCTCTTACGCAGCTGAGAGAAAGTTGGACCCCACTTCTGATGCAATTGATTAATAGGAATTTATTAGGAATTTAATACACCTGCAAGTATACCTACAGGGAGCTGTTGTTGGGGCCAATAAGCAGCCACAAATGGTAAATTAAAGAGGTTTATATACTGTAAATATTGCTGAAGCAAGCAAGGTCATATGAAAGCTAAACATTGGGTCACACCTGTGGCTCAAAGAAGTAGGCCAATGGCCCTATATGCCAGTGGCAGGTTCAAACCCAGCCCTGGCCAAAAACTGCAAAAATAGATAAATAACTAAAAATTAAAAAAAAAAAAAAGTCTTAAAAGCTAAATCATTGTGGTTAGCACAAATCAGCACAGCACAGGGGTCACAAGGTAAGGGTACATGCATTAGCTCATAACAACTCAGCATAACTCAGGGTGGAGGTACATATTACCTCATGGGTCATAAGGTATATTAACTCATAGATCACAAGATGAGGGTCACATAGTTCAACATAAGTTGAGAAAGTTTCCAAAGAACTCGAAACTTTCCACCAAGGGGCCAGCAGAAGCAGCTACTGCAACCATCATCAACCCCTCCCTTCCTTTCTTCCCTATCTTTAAGCTTCTCCACCCTTGAAGGAGCTAGGACCAAGAGACTCAGGAGAAATCTCAAGGGTAGGGGGCTTTTTCCCCACTGGTCTTAGTCAGGAATCAAGGGGTCTGGTTCATCACACCTTTAATACAGTTCCTCATGTTGTGGTGCCCAAACCATAAAATTATTTTCATTGCTGTGGGGTCACCACAACATGAGGAACTGTATTAAAGGGTCACAGCATTAAGAAGGTTGAGAACCTCTGTTCATAGAGGCTGGAAAGTTCAAGACCAAGGTGCCAACAGATTTGGTGTCTGGTGAGGGCTATTTTCTGTTTCCAAGATGCCTTGTTGCTGCCTCCTCTGGAGGGGATGGACCTTTATGTACAAAAGAAACAAAAGGAAAGGAGCTCCTGAAGAGGCTATTGCATGGTTGTAGATCCTGTTCATAAAGTGGAACCTCACAACCCAATCATGTTCTAAAAGACCATCTTTCTAATACCATTGCCTTGGGATTACATTTCAGCATATGACTTGTGAAGAGACACATCCAGGACATTCGATCCATAGAAGGGGTCTAGTTAAGTTGGCACATAAAACTGACAACACACCAACTTTACATTAAGTAGAAGACTTGTGCAACTGTTTTCTTCTTTTTGGTGTCAATTTTACTCAAATGTTCTCATTAGGAATGGAAAGGATTATTTCCTAAGAAAATAAACCCTACAATTTGCTTTCACTAGTAGCTCACAATCCTCTTCCTGATTTGATATATTTTCTCTTTTGCAAATTTGGTACATTTTTCTTTGTCTGTCCCTGCTCACATTTTGCTCTCAGAAGTTGGTATATCTTAGAAAATTGAGGGCTTTCTTGTTGTTCTGGTATTTTCTTTGTTTTTCTAGATCTACCACTTCAGCCACTTTTCAATTTCTACAAATAATCACAATCATAATTATGAGCATGATTTTCACAATGTGTTTTTTTTTTTTCTGGTGTTCTATGGAAGTGATGGTTTTCTAAATGTTTTATGTCCTAAAAATATCAAATTCAAGCTTATTTACATTTATAGATATGCATTTGTTTTTTAGTTCTGCCTTATTAATTTACATTTCATATATTATTTTTGTTATTCTTTCAATGCTTGATTATTATGACTATTTCTATTAACTTTTAGTTTACCTTGAATATTATGATTACATATATTCTACTTTGTTTCTACATGTCAAGAGTGTGTTATCATTTGTAAGTTTTCTAGACATGAGTAGGTCAGATGACAGATATATTTAGGCTATTTTGGACTGGTTTAGGGCAGGCTAACCTGGGCTATTAGGGAACAAGTCTAATTAAGACCTGATAGGTGGTTGTTATCAAGATCTTACAGGTGGGTTGTTTTCAAGACCCTGAAAGTATGTTGTTTTGAGAACAGCGTTCTGGCAGATGTATAAGAAGCAGGTGATACTCTTCAAAGTTGTGTATAAAACCTGTAACTTCCCTTTCTGTGAAGCCTCCAGTCACTAGGACATGGCCTAGCTTGCTATGCATGTCATTAACAAACTTTCTTTTTCTTCCTAAAATGTTACTTGCTGTTTTCAATTATTTCAGAAACTACCTTGAGTCACTGTGCTGCTTAAATATTATCATTTCTTTTGACTATTATTTATTTCAGTTTTATCAATTTTATTCTCATAATTTATATGGGGTTAAACAAATTTCCAATTTTCTTCCCCTTTTTTAAATGAGGTGGGTATCCCCAGCCTATCAAGTTGTATAGATGATGATATCCTCACCTTTGTGCTCCAAGGGATCTTATCTCTGCTTTAAATGTGGAGTATGTCCTTACTGGGCAGCCACTTCCCTCTTTCTGATTCAGAATTATTCTCTACTTCGAGTCTTACTCTCTGGTTTCATGGCTCTCTGGGACCTATTTTCCAAAGTAGCATTCACATTGTTACTTACATTATTTTGCTCATAGACACTTTCTGAAATACTCTTCCAGTGGTCTCTACTCCTGTACAGTATGGGAACCTTCAGTCTGATTCCCAGTGTTTTTATCCTTTTGATTTTATTTGTCTGTTTCTGTAAATTTCCTTTTGAGTTAGACAACACATTCTGCAATAATTTACATACTATGCATCCCTGAGGCTTGCAGAAAAACAATAATCAAGACATGTCAAAAATATGCTTTCTTTTCCCACAAAGCCTGTTGGGTTTTTGTTCTTGTTATTTTTGTTCACTTTTTTGTTTAGGCATCATTTAAAGTCTGTTAGGACTTTAGGACTTTATTTGGCCTCCACTTAGAATTTGGTTTGGTTTTTTTTTTTTTTTTTTTTTGCATTATGCATGTTCTGCTCTATTTTGTTTTTGGTTTCCCAGATTATAGAGAACCTCAATAATTTCCTTTAACTCCTGCATTGTTTGATTAAGAATACCTATTTTATGATGTGAAGGGAATGTTATGATTACATTGTGATATCAAAAGGCAAAATTCAGGATGACATATTTGATTATACTGAGGCCCTTCCAAACTAATTTTTATACTTTTAAAGTTGCAACATAGGTAACACAGTGTTTTAGCCTTGGTACTAGAACAGTTTGAAAGGAATGTGATAAATCTATTTGTTTTTTAAGTGAAATGTGATGCCACCTAAACATCACTTAACACCATCAGCAGGTATAGTTTATATATTTTCCTTCTAACAGAATATCGATTTATATTTTTAAAAATGTATGAGTTGATAGTAAATATTATTGTGGGTTTTTTTTTGGTAAAGTAAAACTTTTTTTTTTACAATGTATGTTCACTTTTATGGATAGTGGTGAAAATTTAAAGTATTTTTAAGAAATTTAAGGAGTCTTCTTTTCCTTCTTGTATTTAATATTGTATACTGGAGGTACAAACCAATACCAGAAGAAGAATTAAGAACTATGAAAATTAGGAAGAAAGAATATTTTTATTTACAGTAGGCATTAATCTATACATAAAGTATATAAGAAAATCTGCAGATGAATAATGCAAACTAACAAATTTGAAAGTTTGTTAGACCTAAAACCAGTATATATGTGTTGATAGCATTCCTTTATTTTAGTTATAAAAATTAGACATGTAGCAATACTTATAAAAATATTCCATTTTAAAAAAATTAATAAAAAACTGTAATATACCTAATATAAATGATTATAAACCCACGAGAAAAAACCATAACTTTTCAGTTAAGGAGAAAAAATGTAAACATATAATCATATATACTGTGTATAAGGAGAGGAAAATTAATGTCATAAAACTGTCATTTCTTTTTATATTAACCTATAAACATAATGAAATTCCAGTTTTATAAAATTACATTTTTTTATACCACATATGTTGGAAATAAATTGCAGGTTTGATTCCAGACCACCACCGCAACGCAAATATTGCAGTTAGTCGTATGAATTTTCTTGTTTTCCAGAGCTTATAATAGTTATATTTGAACTACCAAGTAGCCTATTACATTTGAAATATCATTATGCCTAAAAACATCATGTACATACCTTGCTTAAAAAATGCTTTATAGCTAAGAAATGGTAACAAAATGAGCGCACCCTATTGAAACATGGCACCAGTAGATTTGTTTGATTCAGACTTGTCACAACTTTCAATTTGTAAAAATGCAATATACACAAAACTTAATAAAATGAAGCACAACAAAACAGGGTATGTCTGTATTGATTTTCAAGTTATTCTTGAATTGGCTAAAGAATTGATAATGCTAAGGACAATTTTGAAAACAAATTAAGGAAGACTAACACTCTCTACCAGATGTTAAAGTCTGCATATCCATAGAATGTAAAACTGCTATTTGTTCAAAGTGCTTACAATATTGAAATTTGTAAGACCCTTGTGATAAACAGGGGTAAACCATCTGGTAAACAGTGATGGTAAAATAAAATCCTCTGCTGTTTTGAGTTGTGGGAAACATCTTTACTATAAACAAACTCCCTTAAATATGACTCAGGGATTGTCCTATTTTGTTTGCCTATAACAAGCCAAACACATACACTCAAAATTTCTGTTCTTTCCTATGTAAATGATTAGCTAAGCTATTTTACTCCCACTATTTAGTTGGAAGAAAAAGTTTGATAACCAAACTTTGGCCCCAGAACTGATTCCACTTCAGACTGAGTCAGCATTTTTCTTAATAGTCCCTTCTGAGAATTGGCTGGCTCAGGGTTAAACCTGATATGGTGGGTTTTCAGAACATGCCATCCAGCTCATCCTACTTACTCACAAATTGTTCTTTCTATTCTTTTTTACTCCTCTTACCTTCCTACCCTTTAAGATTCTTATGGGTCTTACATTTGACTGGTTTTCCCCATTAGAACAGTCCTACTCCCTCAATTCCAGTTGTCCCTTTCTCCACATTGTAATAATTATTTTAAATAAAGTCTCTTATTACTCATGTCTAGAACTGATTATTGTTTTACATTGTCCAAAGGAACAATGGCCAATTAAAGAATTCAGGGACATTTTGTGTATAAAAAAAGGAAGAATTATGTTAAAGAATAAATTTACATAGTATGGTAAAATAGACGCCTAACTCATTACATATAAAAATAAATTCCTGATGTGTTTAAATATGTAAATATGAAATATTTATAAATACAGATAAATCTTATGAAGAAAATATTGTGTATATTTATGGATAAATGTCAAACAAAAAGCTTTTTAGACAAGTCCCAAAAAGTACAACTCATATGAATAAATGTGTACATTTAACTTCATTGATATGTGTATTTTGGGGAACAAGGTATAAGAATATATTTTAATAATTTAAAAAGTAAGGCTCAATCTGGCATTAAATATCTGTATTACATAGAGAAGGAGTTGTGTACTTAGAAAATACCAAGAAATCTTACCTTTCTTCCCCCTCTTCTCCAAGCTTTCTGAACAATTCAATCCCAAAGACATTCCAGGCCTAACCAAGGAAAGACAGGAGCTCAGGTTATACAGAGAGATTGTTGGGTTTTAAACAATATCAGATAGGATTACGTTTATGTAAGAGTATGGGGAAGGATCAACAGGGGAGGGGAGGAGCTGACTTAAAGCCCAAAGGTCTTGGGCACATTGCAGCAAGGGTCTCAATATTGCAAACTTCAAAGAAGTGCAGTGAAAATGATCTTTGGGCAAAACAGAGGGCACTTTCCATTTGGATAGGAGAAAAGATAAGTAGAATGACACAACAATTTAATGATCATAAGTAACATTACTCCATAGCAGCTTTCTGTTGAGGGAAGTGCACATCTGTTTCTTACTCTGAGGTTCTGGCCATGCTGGTGTCTTCTAGAACTGGCTGGGCTTTACTCCAAGCTATTGGTTGGGCTAAGTTCTGTTCCAACTGTCTTCTATTGGCTATTTAGGGAAAGTCTTATAATGCTGAAGGGAATGGCCCAAGTGTGCAAGTGTCAATGCCAAACAATGCAAATGTAGAGAAACCCTCTGGTTACGCAAATTCCTAAATCACACTGCCCAAAGCAGGTAATATTTCTGAGTCTAAGTAATGGCTTTAAGAATGTTAATCTTTTTGAACTTTATAGAGAGGCAAGATAAATTCTTGCATACTTACTCTCCTGCCACAAGATCAGAGGAGCGAATAGAATCAATAATACAATCTACTCCAATTCTACACATAATATTTTGAATTCTAGGTAAGGGACAAGAAGTTGAAGGTAAAGCATGCTTTACTCATTTTTTGTACTTCACTTTATTTCACTCTGCGAATATTAGATTTCTTTACAAATGGAAGGTTTGTGGCAGGCCTGTGTCAAACAAGCCTATGGCAACATTTTACCAACAGCATGTGCTTTCTGTCAATGTCTCACATTTCAATAAATCTCAGAATATTTCAAACTTTTTCATTATTGTCATATGTGCTATGGCGATCTTTGATCAGTGATCTTTGATGTTGATATTGGAATTGTTTTGGGGTGCAGTGAAACATAATTCACATAGGATGACAAATTTAATAGTTAAATGTCATGTGTGTTCTGACAGCTACATGACCATCCCTTCTCTTGTCTTTGTCCTTATAACAGGCCTCTCTATTCCTAAAGAAATAACACTAATGATAGCAGGTCAATTCATAAATCTACAACGGCCTCTTAATATTAAAGTAAAATAAAGAGTCACACATCTCTAAATCAAAAGCTAGAAATGATTAAGCTTAACAAGGAAGGCATGTTGAAAGCTAAGATGGACCAAAAACTAGGCCTCTTGGGCCAAATAGCCAAGTTATAAATGCAAGGGAAATGTCCTTCCAAGGAAATTAAACTGATACTCTACAAATACTGTGAATAATAATAAGTGAAACAGGATTTTTTTGAGACAGAATCTCATGCTATTGTCCTGGGTAGAGTGCCTTGGTGTCACAGCTCATAGCAACCTCAAACTCTTAGACTTAAGCAATTCTCTTGCCTCAGCCTCCCAAGTAGCTGGGATTACAGACACCTGCTGCAATGCCTGGCTAATTTTTGGTTGTAGTTGTCATTGTTGTTTGGTGGACCTGGGCTGGATTCTAACCTGCCAGGTCCAGTGTGTGTGGCTAGCACCTTAGCCACTTGAGATATAGGCGCCGAGTCTGAAATAGGCTTATTTCTAAATATGGAGAGAGTTTCAGTGGTATGGATAGAAGATCAAACCAGACACACAATTCCCTTATACCAAATCCTAAATCAGAGCAAGACCTTAATAATTTTTAATCCCATGAAGGCTGAGAGAAGAAAAGAGACTGCAGAAGTATATAAGTCACCTCCATAATATAAAAATGCAAGATGACACAGCAGGTGCTGAGGTACAAGCTGCAGCCAGTTTTCCAATCTAGCTAAGATAATTGATGAAGGTGGACACTTTAAATAACAGATTTTCAATGTAGAAAGAAACAGCCTTATGTTGGAAGAAGATTCTATCTAAATTTTCATCACTACAGAGAAGTTACTTCCTGGATTCAAAATTTCAAAGAATCTTCTTGTTAGGGGTTATTATAGCTGGTGACTTTCAGGGGAACTCCGTACTAGTTTGCTACCTTAAAAGTTCTAGAACAGTTAACAATTATGGTAAATCTACAGTGCCTGTGATTTCTAAAGATTTTTTTTCAGTTTTTGGCCAGGGCTGGGTTTGAACCCACCACCTCTGGCATATGAGGCTGGCACCCTACTCCTTTGAGCCACAGGCACCACCCAGTGCCTGTGATTTCTAAGTGGAAAAAGAAATCCTGCATAACAGCACGTCTGTTCATGGTAAGCCCACTCTTGAGACCTACTGTTCCAAGAAAAAGATTTTTTAAAAAATGTAACTGCTCATTGGCAATGCACCTATTTACAAAACTGCTTTGATGAAAATATATGAGATTATTATTTTCATGTCTGCCAACAAAACATCCACTGTTATCCATGAATCAAGGAGTAATTTTGATTTTTAAGTCTTATTTATTTAGAAAATATACTTTATAAGGCTAGAGTTGTAATAGAAAATGATCCCTCTGATGGATCTAGGCAAAGTCAATTGAAAACCTTCTGGAAAGGATTTACTGTTCTAGATGCCAGTAAGAACATTTGTGATTCACACAGGATGTCAAATGTCAACACTAAAGGAATTTGGAAAAAGTTGATTTCAGCTTTCATGGTTGACTTCAAAGGGTTCGAGCCTTCATTCAAAGAAGGATCTGAGGATGTGCTGGGAATAAGGAGAGAACCAGAATGATAAGTGAAGTCTGCAGATGAGACTGAATTACTATAATTTTATGAGAAAATTTGAATGAATGATGAATTGCTTCTTATGGAAGTGGTTTTTTGAGACTGGACCTAATCTTGGTGAAGATGCAGTAAACATTGTTGAAACAACAACAGATGATTTAGAATATTTCATAAACTTATTTGATTCAGCAGCAGCAAGTTTTAAGAGGAATGATTCCAATTTTGAAAGAAGTTCTACTGTTGTGTAATGCGCTATCAAACAGCATGATATAAGGATAATTTTCGTGAAGGAAGAGTCAATTGGTGTGGTAAACCTCGTTATTGTCTTATTTTAAGAAACCATCACAGCCAGCTAACTTTCCGTGATTAGCACCTTGATCTGGCAGCTGCCATCAACATCAAGGCAAGACCTCCCACCAGCACAAAGATTAGAACTTGGTGAAGGCTCAGATGACTGTTAGCATTGTTTCACAATAAAGCATCTTTTAATTAAAGTATAGACATTGTTCTTAAAGACATAATGTTCTTGTATACTTAATAGACTATGATGTAGTAGAAACAGAACTTTTATATGAACTGGGAAACTAAACTATTTGCTTGACTTGTTCTATTGTAATTCACTTTATTGTGTTTGCTTGGAACTGAACACACAGTATCTCTAAGATATGCCTGTACTTCCCTCTATGTTCTGTACGAAGTAGAAGGTAAGTGTATTTGTATTTAGTAGGCATATTAGTAAGGTAGTCATATGGATTACTTGGGGGAAATACTGAAGGTTTTAAATATATAGTGACAGAAATAAATCCGTGGGCACAAACGGAATTTTTCCAGCAATTTTGACCTAGCTGAGGTTTAAAGTAATGCATTTGGTGATGTCATCAATCTGGACAATTATTTAATCTTTTATGGCACTTGGTACTAATTTACTATCCCAAAAGTTCTAGAACACTTAACAATTGTGGTAAATCTACAGTGACTGTGCTTTCTAAGTGGAACAGGAAATCCTGCATATCAGCATGTCTGTTCATAGCATGGTAAGCCCACTCTTACCATGAAATACTGAGTATTTTCATTGTCAAAGAAAAACATGGCCATATGGATGGATATGTATGGCCATAGATGGATAGTATTTGCTTTATTAGTGTTCTGATATATTCCTGGAACGTTTGTGAGATAAATACAAGTACTATCTACATTTCATAGGACAAAGGGTAAAGGATGGTTTTACTCTCCACATCTCCCCAGGGACATCTGACAATGTCTGGAAATAGTTTCAGTCTTCACAACTAGAGAGGAAAGTGTTACTGACATTAGCTGTGGAAGGCAGGGATTCTACAAAGGTCCTGCAATGCACAGGATAGCAGCTCTCTGCAATAAGGAATTATATGGGCCAAAATGTCAATAGTGGAGAAACTGTTTACAGGTAAAGAAATAGGCTTAGAGAAGTGTAGAGGGCCAGCCCCACACAACCCATGGGTATCCCGAATGGTTGGCGGAGAAGAGAGAATGAAAGAAAAACACAAGAGAGAAAGTAAGATTTAAAAAGAGTGGCCCAGACGACCAATCATAACCTAAGATGAGGAACAGCGAAGGCCCCTTGTTCTGGGTTAGCTCAGTATTTATTACATACATTATCTTCAAATCAGCAGATGAATAATAATGGGGGAAAGCAAAACACTACACTATCTATCAAACTTTATGGTATATACCACTTTAATTTCGCTACTCTTTATCTTCAGCTAAGTTGCTGTTTAACCACTTGTACTCTGCTCCATATTATTTATAAACTAAAGAATTGGGATGCAGTTAATGAAACAAAGAACAAAACTTAGAAGCAGGATGCCGGAGCAGACAGCAAGTTTGACCATGCACACAGTTTCCATGGGAGGCGATTAAGTCTCCAAGACCCTGCTGGGCCAGTAGGGTGACGCAATACCCACACCAGGAGCCAGGGAGTAAGAAACTGTTTCTCCTATCTAGTCCCAAGAAATTGTCTCTCTTGTCAGAGAGCCAGCTGCCCCTACTGTTTCCAGCACATCTTGCAAGGCTCATTCAGCCCCTAGAGACCTTTGTACAGGCTCTCTGTGGGGAGGGGTCAGGCCTCCATAAGACATTTCTTGTTCTGTTCTCCAAGGCCTGTGTTGTCCTGTTCAACAGAATTTTGGGGCTCTTGATATGCATTGTAGTCTCCCTGTGCACATACAGTCTGAGAATTCCACATCTTCTGCCTTTGATCCCTTTCCTCACAATCTGCATTCCCTAATTGTCAAAATATTTCACAAATTCCAGTCTAAATAAATGATTCAAGAGGATGGCTTCCTCTGCCGGTACTCCTCAGTCAGTTCACCCACATTCCCACCAACAGATAAGTAAACTACCTTGGTCAAGGTTACACAGCTAATAAACAATAAACTAATTAATAGTATAAATTAATAGTAACTAATTAATAGTAAACTATTAATGAACAATAGTAATAAATTAGTAATAAACAATAAACTAATAGTATTAATAAATAGTAACTAATTAATTACTAATTAATAGTAAACTAGATTTGAGCCTGACACCACACACTGCTTGTTCTTTTTGCAATTACATTATAATAATTTCAATTTTTAGACATAAAATATGTACAAGTCAGGAAGGTTTAAGGCATGGCTTTAAGAATGGTTAATGAAGGATAATAGATGTGATGATGACTAAATTGGAGAACAAGGAGGATGTTAATAGCATTGTCATGGGGTATCTAACCTTTTTTCTTCTCTGCTATATATTAGAAGAAGAAGAATTACATTGGGCCACACATTAAATATACAAATATTAATAATAAAAGCTGATAAGTAAGAAAAGTGCCTATGCATAATTTTTCCATATTCAACACCACATGTAAGCAAAACACTTCTCTCATAATCCATATGCAGCCCACGGTCTGCAGGTTGGACACCCCTAAATGGTTTACATACCTTTGGAGCCAAGTATTACTGTTGTTAAATGAGATATCAGTGGATCAAAGGAAATATAGCTTCACCACAGTGGGTGACTTCTAAATTACCTTTTGTGTTCGAGAAAAAAAGATGAATATTGTCTACTTTATATAGTTCAATCTATTAGGATTTTTCCCAGATAGTAGAAAACCATGATTTTGAGTAAAGGGAACGCATTGCACCTCTATGTCCATGCTCTCTATCTGCTTATGTGATATTTGTGGGAAAAGGGGGGAGAGAGGGAGGGGGGAAGGAAAGGAGGGTAGAGAGAGGGAAGGAGGGAGAGAGAGAAGGAGGTATGCTAAAGAAGAAGGAGTTATGCTTTAGTTATGCTAAAGATAACAAAAGAAATGATCCTTAGGAGAGTTACAGACTCCCTTATATAAGGAGGCCATTAGATTAAATCATTGGCAGGAATAGTAAATTCCATATGTGGTTATTGATTTCCTGTCTAATGTAATAAAATATAAATTCTGGCAGTGTAACTATATCCAAAATATTATGTCCCTAATTCTGATATCAGGTCTCATCATATTGCTCTAGGTGACTGAAACACCTTCCATAGGGCCTTGTGCGTAGGACTCTTGCCGTCATTGTCTCTATGCCTAGTTCAGGATTCACCATACTATTTGTTACATGTTTGTTGAATGAATCAATTCATACCTGAATATTTCATGACATAAATTAGTGAGCATGACCTTGAGGGAATTTTTCAGAAAATGTACATCTTACTGAAAATCTCTTGAGGCATAAGTTTGACAATTTAATTGCTTAAAATACACACCTATTTAGCCATGAAAGTGAGTAGGCCTTGAGACGAAACCCTAGACTTCTGTTGTTTTATTTTCTGCTTGAAATGTTAAAAGGTAGAAGTTCTACTCGGTACAACTCTGAAAATTATCTCTCATTTTAATTAATTATTATTGATTGTCAATAATACCAACTGTGCTAAATGTATTTATATTTGTAGATAATTTTTAATTATTATTTAAACTATACATTATTAGTATTTCTTAATGAATGATACATTGAAAATTAATTTTAAGAAAAAAGTACAAAATGGAATACAAAATATTTCGTGATTTTAAACATCCACAGATTGCCTACTGGACCTCAGGGCAGACATTCTTACTCTCTCTTTCCTTCTCTCTGTCTCTCTCTTTCTCTCTCTCTCTTTCAGATACATGCAGTTCTTTCTCTCCCCATCTTCTCCATTCTCATTTCCGTCTCTTTGCTCTGTTTTTTCTCATCTCTTCCCCACACTATTTCTTCTCCAATATAAAATAAACTTATACTTTTTTAATTGCCTTTTCTCCTATGATTTAAAAACACTCCAGTATAATTTATTCTCACTTTTTTCCTCTCAAAATTAATTATAATTAGTTATATCTAAGTATACATAAATCTTAGTTTTTTTTTAAGGTAAAACAAACTGTTAATGATCTCATATCAGAGTATTAGGTAAAAAATATTGATGTGAAAGGTTTTAACATTTTGAATTTTTTAATAATACCAATAGTGTTAAATGTATTTACATTTATTGGTAGTTTTTAATAATTCAAAGCTTTTTGAGTTTTTTGATCCAACATGTATTAAAGTAGAATTCAATGTGCTATGATCCCACATACAAAGCATTTGCATGGTTTATACATATTTTTGAATGCTAATTTCTTATTTCTAATGCCTTTAGCTGTTGTAGTATCTTTTATCCTATTAATATGTTTGATTGATATCTTTAAAACTTCAAAGGTGATATTTTGTCAATATTTGTAGCATATCTCAAAGTATACTGTGATATTTAATGATGGATTTAGGCCGATACTTGACATATTTGTGACTTCAATCAGTTTAAATTTCATCTCCTTTTCTGAAATAAAGCCATTTAGATACAAAGATTAAAGCAGTTTAAAGATTGCCAAACAGTATGTATTCTTTTAGTCACATAGCTTTATGTGTTTCTATTGTGGGGGAAAAAAAATCCTTGAGATGTAATAAACTATCAAACAAAATACATAATGTGCCATAAATAATTCATTTATTTTGTTGTATCTGTGTTGTATTATTCTTTATATTTTTATTATACTCAGCTTAAAAAGGTTAACTTTGAGAGGGGAGAGATTAAAAATTGTTTCAAATTATGATCCTATGAGTTTGATAATCTTTGATCATCTTTTACAATGAAGTGCTACGGGGTCCCAAGATGATGTTGCATAAGGTATGCAAAGAATTGAAGTAACAATGCAGGTATTTCAGGGAACCATTTTCACATGTATTATCCTTTATGAGAACAACCTATTTTGAGGCTGGTATATCATATTTTTTAAAAAAGTCATATTAAAAGTTAAGAAAAGAAAATCATTTTATTGAAAGTCTTAATTTCTAAAAATTAGAATTCTACATCATGAAGGAAAAGAAATGAGGATTACAGCTGAGAGTGTATATGCATAAGTTTTCTCTGGTGCAACTTTATTCACATTATATTCAGTCTTTATATTTATTTTAGAGAGTGTAAATCAGAAATACAGCAGCATGAAAAGAAAGTAAAGTCAGAAGATTCACATTTTGGAAAATAAAATATTTTCAAATTTAGAATATGCAAATTTACCCTATCCCCATAACCCATGCATCTTTTAACATATTTATTTATTTTATTTTTTTAAGAATTTCCATGTTGAAGTAAATGTGGAATTGTAGATGTGTATTTTATGTCATTTTTTTTTTAAATAACAAAAAAAGAAAAAAGAATAATTTGCAAGTTTATCAGTCAGGATTCTCCAAGTTATACTGCAGTAACATAACAAAGGCCAATTCAATTCTGCCACGTCTACAGAAGGGAAGCAGGAGCCTGGGCTTCACTACATCTTCAATAGAGAAATGAGAGTGTGTGCCAGGAAACACATGCTGGGGGTGGGGATGTTGTTATCATTTGTTTATTTGTTTCAAAGTTTCAGCTTAGGACTGAAATAAGCCACTCTCACATTTCACTGCCCAAGAGGAGTCCCAGAGATACATTCAACTCAGTGAAAGAGTAATGCCATGGCAAGCGAGATGGGAAACACTTGAGAGAACATTCATCAACTACTGAATATGAAAATGCATATTTTCATATCATATTTCAGAATATCATACATACCAGTAATGTAAGTGATCCATGAAAACGTTTAAAAAGAGTATAATAAACTCTATAACCCTAATCCAGTATTTCACACCATAAAGACCCTTCAAAACATAAAATTTCTTAATAGAATGAAAGTGGATCTTAAGGAAATGCTTCAGCTTAATCTTACAGCCTTTGGTCACTGTGCCTTGTGCCATACTCTATTAACACAATGGTCACGCAGAAATACTTTTAGCAAATCTACATATACTTAATTTCTATGCATGGATGTCCAACTAAGATGTCATCTGGACATAAATTCTCTGTTGCTCAAACTAGAAAAAGGGATTTTGTTTTCTAGCTTCTTAATAAAGGATAAAGTTATACGGATTCTATTCTTTAAATGCAGATTGTTGCAGCCAGAAGAATAGTGTTGTTTTTCCATAACAGATGCTTGCTCCAACTTCCATCTCCAACAATCTCTCATTCAGGCACTTTAAAACACATCTCTGCCGGTTGCCTCAGAGGGTAGCATCGTGAAATCAGGCACAATGATGCCAGATGTATTTTGACTTCTGAATAGACTATATAATTAGGTTTGGCGTGTATTACTGTAAAAACTATCTTTTCTTACATCAATATTACCTAAAGAAAGCAAACCCAATATTTTAGTGACTCTCATTCTTACTCTTCAGTATTATTTTTAAAAAAGTAGAAAATTCATTTAATTAGTTATAAACATTTTCAGTTATTATCTTTTTAATACTTTATTCAAGAAAATTAACTTTAAGTTATACTCATGTCAGTACAGTGAAATTTCTCTAATTGAATACAAAATTTATTTTTGACTCCTACTAGATAAGAGATTCATACAGATTTTATTCTTGTTTGAATCCTTTATATAAAGATAAAAATGTATAAATATTTTGGTATAAAGGTGTTTTCTTATATTAAAACTTCAGAATAAAAATTACAAAAGAATACAAAGCTATGAATGTTGGAAATTTGTAAAAAGAAATTAAATCCTGAAGGGATGCAGAGATCTCAAAACATTTTGAAACACTGTTTTTTTCTGCAAACACCAAATGAATAGATTTCTCTGTTTTAAAAATATATATGATTTAGAGATAACCTTAAAGGCTTGCCAGTGGTAAATTTTGTTATTTTCCCAAGAAGTAAACTTTTCTTGGATGTCACTGTGTTGAATTTTGAGCACAGTTGTTCATGCTGTTTTTTCTTAAGCTGGAAGATGTCACTGCCAGGTCTTAAATACACGGAGCAGAGTGCCAGTGAGAACAACTTGCCCAATATCTGTCAAATTAGGCGGAGTGTGGGCTACTGCCCAGAATTCATGAAGAATGCTCTAAAGGTCAGAACATCGGCTAACTGCAAAAAGCTCAGAATTAACTTTTGAAAGTACAAAGTACACTTATCTTTTTTAGCATGCAGAAAAAGAAACAGGATTTCATATCTACCATTAATTAAAATAAATATTGGTTACTTTAGGTTAGAAGTTACATACTATAGGTAGAAGTTATGTACTTTAGGTAGTTAGAAGTTGCATACTTTAGATGGTATTAAGCAGCAATAATAATAACACTCCATAAGTCAAGAGCTGATAAACTCCATTTCTGTTGAGGATTACTGGAAAATTCTTCAGATGGTTAACATCTAGACAAATAAATTGAACTATTTTTAATTAAAAGTGAGTATTAAATAAATCTTAGCATATTGAATACATGATGTCCTTATAATCAATAAAGAATAGGTATGCTAGGATTGACAGTTAGATTTTGTGCCAGTACCTAGAAAAAGAGAATTTAACTTCCACTCTTCAGAAGGGATAAAGATACTGTCATAACTTTTTATATTTCCTCCGCAACATGAACAGACATAAGTGACAAATATTTTTAAGCTACACATTTAAAGTGAAGGTAATAGACATGATCAAAGCGGCTCTTTTTATGTCGCTGTTTCTCAACTGAGCACCAGCAACAACACAAGGAAACAGCTGGCGTAGAAAAACAAACACAGGGTAAAGCTAGAAAGAGTCAAAGGCAAGCTCAAAAAGATAGACACCTTCTTCTAACAAACACTGAGATTTCCTTCTGTTTCATAATTTTCAATGGTTTTAAAGAACACCTAATTTATAACAATGGAGGACTCAGAATCATTTTTGGGCCATTTCTCCTTTTAAATGTCCTCCAGCTGCTACTATATGTTTAATATCTATCCATGACTTGAGCTATTCTCATTTCTATAAGCACCAAGTTGCAATAAAATGTTTTCTCTTCGGGTTTGCTAACATGTTCAACACAACCTAGCGCATAGACCACACATACCATACAACTGAAGAAATAGACAATCTAGGCATAAAATCAGAATAATGAAATTGGGACACTCTGTCTCTGAATGTTAAAAGGGCATGTATATCTTATTTCCTAATTTAACTTTCTGACAATTATTACAATTTAAAAATAATTTTATCATGAGAGAAATGAGAATTATAAAAAATTAC
>NW_003852564.1:2386097-2387473 GCF_000181295.1 Otolemur garnettii
TGACAAAGATTTGTTTTAACAAAAGATATTCAGGGCTGAAAACTGCATCTGAATCACAAACATAGCTAGAAGGGGTTCTTTTCTTGAAACAGATCTGATTGGCTTAAAATCGCATTTATTTTTCAGGTCCTATGACTCTTATTTTTAATTAAAAGATAGCATTTTCTGTATTCACAGCATCACTGGAACAAGATTAACAAGCTAGTCTCATTTTGTATTCTACTCAATGTTTAAACAGATTTTCAAAGCAGCGGTTGGGCATTCTAACAATATGGAGCAAACAATCCCTTGGAAATAGTTAAAAGACAATATCACTTTTGTCATACTCAAAGTAATCAAGCAGAAATAATGTAATTGTACTGATTTCTAGATTAAATTATTATAAGATTTTAAAATTACTTACATTAACTAACCTAATTAATTTGACCATGTTCTCATGGTAAATTTGTAAGATTTAAAAATCCCAAATAACCCTAAAGAAAAATCCTTTTTAATATAACTGAATTCTTTCAATTACATTCCTAATTATGTTAATAAGTAATGCTGAAGTTCATAAATTATATGGCTAATGAAAATTTTGAGCAATGCATTGATAAATTCTTACTAAGTGGTTTTAGATGGAAAGAAATAGGTTAATTAAACACGACAGATGCAACTTTGATGATGTAATACATATACATGTATATATTAGAAGTACTCATACAGAACACTTATTTTTTGCTCTTCTATGTTTACATGCCAGCATCAAACCCTCTGCCTGTCTTTTATAATCATTTTTATCAGAAGTACCAGAATACTTTTCAAAGGATACCATGATTCAGTTTTAGTCAGTTGAATGTCAGAACTAATTAAATGCTTCAAACCTTCAGTAAAAAAAAAATTAGACTTGGAAAATATTGAAACGGGGAACATTGCAAACATCAAAATACTTATTTCAAATTTGGTCCATCGAACAACCATTGTGTGTATATATGTGTATGTGGCATACTTTTTACAAGCTTTCAAAAATGTCATATCATTTTTAAACAAAAAATGTTTGTACATTCATACAAATGATGTACATTCATAAAGACTCATAGAACCTGAAAAATAAATGCAATTTTAAGCCAATCTAAAAGATTATGTACATTCATAAAGATTTTTAGAATAGACCCAATTGTTTGGCTTCTCCTTTTGTGTGTAATCATGTGGTACCTGTGTATATTTATTTAAATATACTCATTTATTTGTTTAAATAACACTCATAGGACCTGAACAATAAATGCGATTTTAAGCCAATCAAAAAGATTATGTACATTCATAAAGATTTTCAGAATAGACCCAATTGTTTGGCTTCTCCTTTTGTGTGTAATTGTGTGGTAACTGTGTATATTTAT
>NW_003852564.1:2389180-2391189 GCF_000181295.1 Otolemur garnettii
TTTAATTTTTTTTTACTATGCTGTTGGTCATGACATAAGGAAAGTATGGCCTTACTTTCCTTTTGAATAACAACTTATAGGCGACACCTTTAGTTTCTCAGAAGGTGTTTATAAACAAAATATATTTTGGGAGGACAAATGCGTTGTTGCTCTAGATAAAGTGAAATATATAATTTAATGCCTTTTTCTGGCTTATTATAGTATTTTCATTTTTACTATTCTTAATGAGGCGATTGAAATTTCAAAAATGTCCCTATTTATCAATCTATCTACTCTTGGTCTACGTAAATGATATTATTGACTGAATTCTTTTGCAAACAGAAATGTCTCAATCTCTCCATGCCTAACAATTCTGTCCAAAGTGAGCACGTGTGTAGGCAATGTCTCACTCTGTGGCATTGGCAGAGTGTGCCGCTGATAATTTGCCCCTCTGATCAGCCTCTGAAGTCCGAGGAGTTACTCTCTTTTGTCATGCTAAGCGCCCTCTTTTATTCTTCCTGCTTTTCTCTCCCTTTTCTCTCATCCTGGAGTTTCTCAGTCACCCCGCAATATTAGAAAATTAACTTCAGAGCCTATGTAGACCAAGTCACTGCTACTTCCTCACAGTTTCTGCTTAGCTAGGTAGGGATGTTGGTGCTCGTGTGTTAGTAATTAATTAGCTCTCCCCCTATTTAATGTTCCAAAGTACTTGTAAGAAAACTGCTCTGCTCCAGAATCAAAATGTCAACTCCATTTCTCTGCATGCAATGCATTGGTTGGTGGTTCCTTATCACCATAATATGCCCAACTTCCAAATAATTTTTATACAAAAGTTGTTTAAACTATTAGAGACACATTTTTTTCCTGTTAAGTAAAATTAATTTTTTTTATAAAGAACCTGCTAGTGAGTTGTCAAAAGTAATCTACTACTGAACTACTGAATTAATATAGTGGGACTATACTTAAATTTTCCAAATAAAGATAGGATTTCACAATGATGTCTGATGCTAGGAAATGAGAATAAAATTCCTGGTGTCAGTTTTTATAAACAAAATAAAAATTGAGGTTATATACAAAGATACAGGGGAGAGTTGATGTCTTCCACAGATAAATGATATGCAGGGTATATAAGAACTTTGTACTTTGTGGGACTTAGTATGTGAAGTTTTCAACAGCTGCGTAGCTGTGAAGAAATTAAACTAGAATGCTAGTTCTAACTGGTTTTAACCCAATGTCATCTTTCTTAGTTTACAAACTTTACCAGTTGCCATGTCAGGAATCCGTACGTATACCTGGCTTGCATTCTGGGACTTAGTCAGTCATCACCTAGATTGTAGAATCCAAACTTAAACATGTAGTTGAAACTAATGAGATGTTCATTTTTATATAAATTTTAGTTACCATTCATTTTTTATATTTCAAGGAAAGTTCATATTTTTATCCTCTTTTTGTGTGCAATGGAATAAAAGCAAAACAACAATTTGCTTTATTACTATTAAATGAAGACATTGTCAGAGACAGAGTAAGCTGTTCTGAATATTTTCTGTTTAGCACACTCCCCTAAAGCCCCTCTCCATTTTTCTCCACCTTACCTTGTGCCCTGGCATACACCAGCTGGCTTGGACCTAGCCTGGGAGATGCACCCGCAGGAGATCTTTTCCTGAAAGGCAGGAGGAGGGTGAAGTCAGAGTCTCAGGCTTCACCCCGCCCTGTGTAGGAAGCCCGAGCTAGTGCTCTCCAGCCTGTGACCACCTACCTCCTCCTTCAGTCCTGCCACCTGCTACCTCCTGCACCTGACACGGCAGCAGATGCCATTACTCCAACTAGCCACCCATGATTGCTAGGCCTGAGGTACGCATCATGCTTTCTTGGTTCCCTTAGGTCTTTCTAAAATATTCCCTCATTAAACTCTCCTAAATTACCCCCACTTGACTGAAGCATAGCTACCCTGCATAAAGGCTGAGTATGAGTCAGATTTACTATTGTGAGGCAAAATTACATATAAAAGAGAAAAGCAAATTCAAAGTAGA
>NW_003852564.1:2391580-2397108 GCF_000181295.1 Otolemur garnettii
ATTCAAACATGATAAGCCTTTGTTTTTGGCAATTATTGCATATAAAACACCATGTCTGAAATAGCTGAATAATATCTGTGTATCTCAACATGTCTGTTTTCTAATCATGTGGTATTAATAAGACTTAAAGTTTACATATATGTCTGAAAAATATAAAACAAATAATTCACAGAGTGCGTGCATATAACTAATGCCCCAATCACATCACATCGTTGTATTTACTGATTACAACACTTATTTGTAAAATTTAATATACATGATTTTCTTTGGTCAGAGTGTTTTATATGCACATTGAGAAGACAGAGATGAGCAAATCTCACAAAAAAGTAGAGGCAAATATGTAGTGTGGGAAACACGCAAATAACACCTAAACCGCAGGGTCAGAGGAGTTAATGATAAAAGGATTACGTGTGTTGTGAAATCTCGACAAAAGACTCACAGCTCTATCAGGACCTTCTGTTATTGGTTTGTGTGTGGTTCTTAAATCCACAGAAAAGCTAAAGTGGTCTATTCCAACAGGCCCGTCCCTCCTAACCATGCAGTTTCTATTAGTTTCTGTCACTTTATAGCGGGTCACCTTTATACCATTTCAAAGAACAAAATGTCAGTTTGGAATCAAAGACTTTAAGGATTATAGGCACAGAAAACTCCAACTCTATCCCAAATTTTCCTGATAATTTCATCGTGATAGGCATGAGAACATATTAACATTTTTAAAAAGAATAGCCAAAAGTAAAAGCAAATGGCCAAAGAGACAAACTAGCAGGATGCCTGAAGGTCCCATCATCTCTCTCCTCAAAGGCAAGACATGTCTCTAAAAGCTATTCAATGATATTTTAATGTAGATTTAAAGTTACATTATTTTCTACAATAATCCAAATTTTAAAATAAACCTGGCTAATATAAAACTTTTATATGCACAGTTTCTATTAGAGTACTAAAATTATGGCCTATAGATCTGTGTTTTGAATACAATGTTTAAATTATTTTAGAAAAACAGAAACTGTCCTTTGTGCATGATTTAGGAATAAGCTTGGATTTATGAGTTTACAAAATAGTAAAAATTGCCAGAAATCATTAAGTCCCTTAATTTAATTAACTTCATGTGATTCAAGTGAAGTAGTATAAACTTGTGGAAGAGAGTGGGTTAGAAGGAGATTAATAACAGGGTTTTAATAATTAACATTTCCTTCTCATCTTCTTTGCTTAGAGTGACACCTTCGTCTCCAGCATACATAGCTGGCTACACGGAGCTGCCTTTTACTCCAATGCACACTAATTACAAAGGGACAAGTTTGGGAGTAAAGAATCATGCATTTAGCTGTTTTATGCAGAGCGTGAGGGTGCTTTGAGGCCTTTGAGAAAAGACGCCAAGCAGGCAGCTGGGAGCAGGATTCTGAATTTGAAAGGAAACATTTCCTGACTATCCTTGCAAAGGTTAATATTTTGTATCTTGGCATCCATGTCTCCTTAAAAATATTTAATCTCCAAATAAAGGCAATAACAAGATGGAACTATCGTGTGTACAACTAAAAACATACTAACCCTTTCCTCAGAAGTGAGTGCAAAGTCCTTTGGGTGATGCTGACTCTTCTTGGATCCCATAACTTACATACTGTCACGTAAAGATAACAACACTTACGTATGTTGGTGCATCTTATGTTGCCAGATAGGGAAATAAGAGGGAAGCAACATGGTTCCACTCACTAAAGCTGACCTGGCTACACGTACTGATGAATGTCCAGTCTGCCAGCAACAGAAACCAACATTCACCACCACCACTACCACCACCACCCCCCCCAGGAGGAGCAGCTGTCTGGCTGCAGGTGGATTACATGATTACGTTGGGCAGCTTCCATCATGGAAGGGCCAGGGTTTTTCTTACTGGAATAGAGGCTTACTCTGCATACGAATTTGTCTCCCTGCATACATTGCTGCTATCAAATCTATTATCTGTAGACTTACAGAAGGCTTAATCCATTTTTACTGTATGCCACTCAGCATTGCTTCTGATGAAGGAACTTACTTCACAGCAAATGAAATACAGCAAGAGGTCTATGCTCTTGGAAGTCACTGGTCTTCACTATATTTTCTTCTATATTAAGCAGCTGGCTTGATGGAATGGTAGCAGAGGCTTTTGAAGACTTAGTTATACCAACAGGGAGTGATACCTTGCTGGGCTGGGCCAAAATTTGCCTAGAGGCTATATATGCTTTTTCCCCCCCAGTTTTTGGCCAGGGCTGGGTTTGAACCCACCACCTCCAGCATATGGAGCCTGTGTCCTACTCTTTTGAGCCATGGGCACTGCCCTGCTATATATGCTTTTAAGTAACATGCAATATATGATGTTGATTCTACAATAGCTACTGTAGTTAGAATTTACAGGTCCAGGAATCAAGAAGAAGAATTGGCCCTGACAATACACAATTTCATCAGAGTGATCCACTTGCAAACTTAACTTCCCTGTCCCAGCAACATTTTGCTCTGCTAACATAGAGGTCTTTATTCCCATGGGAGAAATGCTTCTACCAAAAAGCACAATGATTCCATAGAACTGGCTGTTAAAAGCCTATCCTCACCCCTGATCTCATTGGGCTCCTTGTTCCTCTGGTCCAACAGACCAAGAAGGGAGTTTCTGTGTTGACTGATTTTATTGATGCTGAGTAGCAAGGGGAAGTTGGGCTGCTACTTCACAATGGAGGTAAGGAAGAGCAAATTCGGAACACAGAAGATCCCTTAGAGTATCTATACTGTAACTATGTCCTATGATTAAAGTCAAATGAAAGGTAAAACAACTTAATTGAGATAGGATTATTAATAGGACTGATTCAAACCCTTCAGAAATTAAGATTAAACGTTTTATTCACTCCATCAGGCAAAAATCCACAATCAACTGAGCTACATTCTAGGGGCAAAAGGAACAGGAAATGAGTAGTGGAATAAGACAGTTATAATATTGGCTATGAGCACACGACCAGTTACAAAATGAGGACTGTCATTGTCACGGATATTTCATCTTTACTTTTTATTCTGTGTGTCTGTATCAGATATTTTCCTCCCTTATCCCCATAGCATGTAACATAAGATGTGTTGACTCCATTTCACAGTATTTAAATATTATTAATTTTATATTATTATATTTAAATTATGGGATATCAAGGAGAAGAGTGAGAATTGCCAAAGGACTTTGCACCATTCTGGGGAAAAAGTGCATTCTTAGTTTTCACATAGGAGAGTTGTTGCATGATAGGTGGGAGTGAGACCTTGTTATCTTTATTTGCAGGTTAAGTGATGGTTACAGTACATGGATGCCAAGTTGACCAGGGGTTCACTATCTTAGGTGCCAACCCGGCTGGACTGTGGTATCCAGATATTTGATCAAACATTATTTTACATATTTATGTGAAAGTATTTTTGAGATGAGTTTAACATTTAAACCACTGAATATTTTGAGTTAAGCAGATTGCCCTTTCGAATGTAGTAGGTAGGAGGGGAGGACATTCAAGCAGTTGAAGACCTTAAGGGAAAAGGACTGCCTCCCCAATGAAGAGAAATTCCGTCAGCTTCTGCCTTTGCATTAGAGCTGGAACATGAATTCTACGTTGGGTGTCCTTCCTGCTGGCCTAATCTATAAACTTTGGATTTGCCAGGCTCTGTAACTGACTGAACCAATTTTTTAAAATAAATACATCTCCTCCTCCTCTCTCTAAACATGTATGCATACATGTATATATAGGAGCATATATGTGTATCTGTACACATATATACATACATGTATATTTTATAGGTATATATACATATATACAAATATAAAATATTTATGTGTATGTATACACCTATAGTATATCGTATTGATTCCCTCACCCTGGAGAACCCTGACTAATATACCCTTTTTCTTTTTTTTTTTTTTACCCTTTTTCTTAATTTAAATTGTTTTTATTATTATGGGTACATAATAGTTGTGTACCTTTATAGGGCACATGCGATGTTTTGATATGGACGTACAATGTGAGTTAATCAAATCAGAGTAATAGGCTATTAATTCCCTCAGGCTTATAACATTTCTCTGTGATAGAAACATTCCAATTTCACTTTTTCAGTTATTTTAAAGTCTCCCCTAACTTGTTGATTATAGTCACTTTGTGGTCTAATGCGGTCTTTAACTCATTCAGGTATGGTGCTACTTTCATTATATATCATATGTGCTTGGAGAAATACCAGTGTGAATTTCATTCCATCTACCCAGTTTAACTCCTAGATCAATAATAAGCCTCTTCCCTTTCAAAGTTCTATGGCTATTTTTGACTTTTACAATTCCATTAGGATTATAGTATCAGCTTGTCAAGCTATGCTAAAATTCCTGGTGAGATTTTGATTAGAATGCCAATGGATTATTTTACTTGGAGAGCAAACTCTCCCATTTCCTCCATCTGTTAACTTTTCCTCAGCATAGGTCTCCTCATATTGTAAACAATTGACTGCGAGCTCATTGTCAGAGTGGCTTTCTGGAGAGCCCCATGCATCCTGGCTTGCAAAAGATCTATAAAAGGAGATTTTATGCTTTTCCCATGATGGAAACCATGGCACTCTCAGTTTTCAAAATCATAGATTTTTATGTGAATTTTTCAACTTACTATTCACAAAATACTGCAATGGTGTGGATTTGGTAACCATATTTGCCTGAGGTTCCTGACTTCTAAAGGGTAATTTATTTGCTTCATTTTTCAGCCTCACTCCTGAAGGAGGGCAAGATTCCTTGGTACTTTCCTAAACCAGTGAGTGGAATTATTTTACATTCCTTTTTACACACACACTGTGACTTCTGCTGTTCTGAAGGCAGCTCTGCTTCAGGTTCCATTTTACTTGGGTTTTAATTCCCAGAATATTTGGTCTGCCTGAATATCAAGATCATAGCCTCTTACCTGTACTTGGTTCCAATGGCACCAAAATAGGTTGATACTTCAGCTCTTGCACACTAGACTTCTTGATATTTCCTTTGATTTCATTGTTTACAACTGTCAGAGATATACTTGCCTTTTTTTAGGTTTGATGTTCCAAAACAAAATCCACTGTTGGATTAATTATCAATTCAAATTTTTGGTAGCCGTAATTTGGCATAGTCCTTTAGATGGCTTTAAAGTGATCATGGAGGTCATATAAAATGTCTGGAGTCCAGGAGAGTAATACTACATTATTAACTACATCATTTCCATGAACCCCATAATGAAAAAGAACAATTGCAAACATTCTTCTATATACTACTTGTAGCACCTTCCAACTATTTTAGAACATATTATACACTTAATAAACAGGAAACATTGTAGCATTTTACTTAATTCAACTGTATGTACATGAAGGAAGTGACAAGAGCAAGTAAGAGTTTTAAAAATATTGAGTACAGGACATTTTGCCGACGTTTTAATCATGGTGTTCATGCCCATGGTACTCATTCACCAAGAGTGTGCCAGAGATAGGAAGATGCATCAATTAAGCTTTTATAAACATGCACACACACACACACACACACA
>NW_003852564.1:2397524-2398888 GCF_000181295.1 Otolemur garnettii
ATCTTAAATTGCTAAACTGAAGATTCTATGAAAACAAGGATTTCCTTTTTCTCCTGTCTCTCTTCCTGGCCCCCTTTCTTTCTGCATATGGGACAGTGTCTTGTGTGTGTATATTTATCTCTCTCTCTACATATGTTGACATGCTTTGCTTAATTTTTAAGTTTTATTTTACTTTAATTTTATAACTTGTAGAGTTTAAATCTCATGTCACTCTTTTTTTTTTTTTTTTTTGCTATACTAGTTCAATCAAAACATTTAAAACTTCTGAGTACCACTTTGGCTATATAATAACAGTCAGCTTGGAAATTTATAATTTTTATTTCATTAATAAGTAATAAAAACAATTGATATCAATCATAAAGTATATTATTAAAATATCCCTACTTTACTGTAGTTGTTTTTACTTTTTGTTATTTATTTCTGATCCTAACCTAAGTCATGAAATCCGTTTCCTTTATATGTGTTCACCTTAAGAAATAACTATGGTTTTATGGTTGGATGTCATCTTTTTAAAGAGCCTTTTCTAAAAAGAAAATACCATGGCTTTATAAAAGAGTAAGGTTATACCTATCTTTGCAATGATTGATTTTCAAAGAATGAATTTCATCAAGCATATAAATATTTTATTAGTTGACTTTTCTATTTTTCTAAAAGGATGGTTAATTGGCTTACAGTTTGTTAGAACAGGGCATTACTGGTACCTCTTCTATTCAGAGTGAACAAAATCTATGGATGTGAATATCCTAAATTAGCATCATAATTCACATTTCTGAGTAGTCTTAATGAAGACCAATATTTGAAAATTGTGACTTTCTATATGCCTTTCATTTTTGACAATCTTTAATATAAATTTTTATATTTAAACAAAGCCAGAGTAGTAGGCACATTGAGTATATTTAATCATTATCATAATCTTATCTGGCGTTATTATTAAAAATTAAAAAGCTTAACAATTTACACATAATCATATGTCTAGTAAATTGAGTAATAGATTCAATCTCAGGTCACCTCGATTCGGGGTCCTTATTCTTAACCACTGTATGAATGAATCTCATTCAAACAAAGACATAACAATTAGGACTCTGATAAAATTACCACAGTACACTGATTTTGCCAAAACATTCCTAATTTTACAGTGGCTCTTAACTATAA
The DNA here is from genome assembly GCF_000181295.1 of Otolemur garnettii. Lineage (NCBI taxonomy): Eukaryota > Metazoa > Chordata > Mammalia > Primates > Galagidae > Otolemur > Otolemur garnettii. Next base: position 2,398,677 of record NW_003852564.1, read on the forward strand.
CATCACCATTGTAAAATGTGATTAGTGAAAATAAAATAATCCTCTTTGCTCTATTTTAAGAATTTCATACTATAGCAAGTATTTATTCCCCGCATCTGCTATCACACCACTTTCTTCTGACTGACATGTTTTGGTTTCAGTGTGCCTTTTATAAAGATACAAGCCAGATTGGGTTCCCTTTTTCTGGTTTGGCAAAAAATGCTCTTGTGTTA
>NW_003852564.1:2400149-2404634 GCF_000181295.1 Otolemur garnettii
CACGCGATCTTCACTGCAGCTGCAAACAAATATTAATCTACCATTTGGATGCATGGGGTTCTCTATTGGTAACAACAAATATAAGTTAGATTGGGTCCTAATTTTTTTTACTCTTATGAAATGAAGATCTATTAAAAATAATGATACTATGATAACACTAATTTGGCTGGTACTGCTGTCCCAAATCAGAGCTATAGCTAGAGGCAGCTGTAGGTATTTTATTGGAAGCCAAAGTAAATTGGGGCAGTTCCCTTAGCAGTATAAATTAGTCAGAACCTTAGAGACATAGGTATATTTTAGGAATGAAGCACTGAACTCTTTTTCTAAGAATTATGTCACCTTAATTCAGTAATTTGGTGTGCCTCAGGGTTTGCATGTATTTTAGAGATACTGTAATGAAGCGTGTGAGTATTCATTTAAACACTGAAGTCCCCCAAGAATAAAAGGCATGCCTAATTCACTGGAAATGCTATCATTCTCAGAATGTTTCCAGAAGTAATACAAACTTGTACTAGCTAGGTTAGATAAGTTATTAGGAGCATATGGGGATGAAACAGATAAAATGTGCTGAAGAAATTATTAAAAATTAGGTCATCCTCAAATGAATTAATAAAATCCATATAGTTTACACACTGAAGGAGCACAGAGTGGTTTTCCTCTCTGTACCTTTTCATTTTGGCCCCTCCGTCTTGTATGGACATAGGCTCATCATTCCCGTGCCTTTAAGCCCTATATGGTTTTAGTGATCCAGTTTAAATCTCAACATAATAATGGAGGTTTTACAAATTGGGCTACTTTTTTCTCTTGTAGCGGTCATGATAATTCACAGAAACACTCTATACTGTTAACATTAAAATTAGAAAAACAGGAAGATATTAATATAAAAAAATCATTTTTATTGTTTGTGAGCACTGTTTAGGTAGAAAACAGTGCCAGATACGTTCAAAAATGCATAAATTATTCACTAAACCTATCTTTGTTCACTGTTAACTGCCTCAGTATAGGACATGCTTTGTTTCATCCTACAAAGAGCCCATACACCAGTCCAGGTTTCACTGTCATGTTTGTTTAGTCTTGTCTTCTTATACCTCCTAATGCAGTTAAACTAAGAGAAGGAAGTGTGGTGTCATCGAAGAGCATAGAAACCTTAGTCTGTGTTTTGTTGTTATGCAAATCTGCATATTTTTCTTTAACTTAGTGACTCTATGTTGCCTTTTAAACTATGGACATTATATAGGTGTAGAACAAGATTATGAAGCTTTTGCTATTAAGCCTTTAATTGAATCTGTAAAACAAAATTCCCTCTTGTAATTTTGGGTAATAGAACATGTATGAGAAGGAAACATACATTTGTACCATTTGTGTTATTTGTATTTATATTCAATGCACATATGTTCCTACTTTATAAACAATATATGTGTATTTCCTCATTGTTGCACTAAATATCCTTCGTTTAGATATTTCCACTGAACATCATTAGATAAATGTTAAATTGTGCTTTTAATGTTCTGGGAAATGATTCAGCATCAACGATTTTAGAGAACAAAGCTGATTTTTAAAATATCATACGAGTGCCAAAATCAGTGGGCAGGTGTGTCACATTTACTCATGGAAGACTGTCAACATCAAGAACATCAATGCCAAGTGATCTCTGATTTTTGTTCTGGCAAGGAATGTATAATGCTGTCATTAGCAAAAGTACAGCCGACATCCAATGATACAAACGCTGGAGTAGGAGAAATTTGGAAAGACGTGCCTCATATTTTGATTTACACATAAGTAAGAAGACAATTGATGAATTTATTTTCATTAATGTCATTAAAGTTTATGACATGCAGACCTAACCTATGTTAGACGAAGAATAAAACCATCAGAAGTATTATACTGGCAGGTTTTTTCATTATTTCATTGTGTCATTTGGTTGCAGACCATTTCTTCTTATGAAATCATATTTGAAGTATTACTAAAGAAGCAGTAAGGAAATATCAATTTCTAGGGGCCTTCTCCAAATTATATGGTGGCTAAAATCAACTTATTAAGATGCAACGTTGTCACTGTGTTAATTTCAGGTTATAACATGAAGATCATTGCTTTATTGTGGAAGGCAATTACTAATCTATGTTTACTAGGATACAACAATCTGTCACAATCTTTGTATGTCTGTGTAAGCTGGAGTACCTCAAACATTTAAACTCAGGTCTATCAATATTATCAAGAACAATAAAAATTTGAGAGACAAAATGCGTAAATGTCATGTGATGATAGTGGAATCCTGGATTAACAAAAGGGTGTTAGGTAAAAAAAATCTGAGTAAACTATGACCTTAGTTAATGGTTGTATATCAATATTAGTTCATTCATTATAATAAATATGCCATATAATGTAAGATGAAAACATATTGTAATTTCTGTCTGACATATTTGCTTTTTCATTTCATTTCACTAAAAATCCTTTCTCTATTTCCTTTAGATTCAGTGTCCATATTATACAAAGGTCCATGTTGTTGAAGACGGCAGAAGCGTCTGGAATAACTAAGACCCTCCTGCCAGATTGTCTAATGTCAATTTGTGTTTTCGCCCTGCTTCTTCTGTCTTCCTTGAGGTCTGACACTAATTTGAAAACACTCATCTTTGTTGAGTCATCTTCTATAAATTCCTCTGACTGTGGTGTCAGTTCATATTTGCATTTCTTCGAGATCCGTATTTTGAAGTCCTTTGCCTTCCCTCTTTTTTACTACATCCATATTCTCTTTCATTTTTTTCCTTGATTGACTATGTCAGACATCTTTAAAGTCATGTGCGACATTTGAACACCGTTTTCTCCAGCAACTATTTACTGTTTGGAGCTTGATGCCTTACATGGTATTTTCTATAACAATGGTAGCATCTTTAATAGGATAATCTGTCCAGGTTTTCAGAGTGTTCTCTGTCCTGGCATTCTCTTCCAGAACATGGACAATTCATTCCACAGAGCACCATGTATAATAAGCCTCGAAGATCTTATGGCCTCCCTGATTTAGAGGCAGAATTAGAAACAGGGTGTCTCTTTCTACTTTGGTGTTTTTAGTATTGAATTCATGGGATGCTGGGTATCTAGGGGCATTATTCAGTATCAAGCAAACATTAAAAGTTCCTTACTTGTAAGGTACTTTCTGTCTTGAGGAACAAAACATGGGCTGAAATCAATCCAGAAAAAAGTGTTCTTGCTGTCCAAGCCTTCTTGTCTCACGACCAAAAGACTGGGAGCTGGTGTTTATTTTTTCCCTTCAAGGCTCAGGGGTTAGCAAATTTTTAGATAAGAGAAGTCCTGATCAAAAACCCAATGGCATGTGCACAAAACAGCCTCGTTAGCCTATCCCGTCTTGCCTTAAATCCTGGTGCTCACTTCTTTTCGATACTAATGTATCCCCTGTGTGTCATTTTTTTCCCAGAATAAAGCACTTCAATCTGCATTAAAAACCTGCTCAAGAAGATATTCTTCCTTATGAATTATTTTCTAGATGGAGTCCATTGCATTTGGGCTGACAGTAGCTGCTTCTTCCTGTCATCTTAACATTTTTTAAAACCAAAATTCTTTCCAAAATTATCAAACCATCCTTTGCTGGCATCGAATTCTCTATCTCTAGCTTTACATTGTTCTCCTTCCTTTTTGCTTTATCATCTCATATAATGACTTTGTTTTACCTCGTATCCTATTAGAGTTTACAGAAATGCCTGTCTAATAGCATTCTTGTAACCATGTAAAAGCTGCATTTTTGAGAGAAGATATGAAGTTACTTAGAAAAAAGTGCAGGGGTTTTGTGCCTAATGATGTAGTTATAGCAATGGCTTCAAAAAAATTTTTTTTTAATAATGGTCTTTATGTTGGATTTATTTATTTTGAAATTATGGGCAACCACAGCTGCAGACCTCCATTTATGGTACATGTCAAGTAGTTCATCTTTCAGCTTTCTGTGGTAATGTTATGACTTTTTCCTTCTTTTCTGGAGCTCTTCCACCATCACCAGTGGCACTTTGTATGGGTTCATGGTCTCACTGAAGGTTCATATAATTGTGTAAAACAAGACAAAAAAATGCATGAAATCTGGGACAGAACACTTTTTTCTGTCATACAATTTACTGAAGCGAAAAACTGCTCAGGCAGAGGTAATTGGCCTCACTCAATCTTTTAAACAGGTGCTTTCGACATTTGAGCTCACTGCAACAGCAGCAGACAGTGGTAGAAAATTATTACAGTAGTACAGTGTGTAATCCACTTAATTGTATGCAGTTATGATAATACCGCCTCCTTACATTTGTTTACATTTCTCTCAACTGCAGATGGTGCCATGTATAGTCCATAAATGGATTTTGTTCATAAGACTTAATACATTTTAACTTTTTATAGTAGATTTGTATATATTTTATGGTAATAAACGATGAATAGGATATACATATGTGCATGCATTCACAACATCCCTATCTTGTCACATTGTTTTTGTAATTT
>NW_003852564.1:2404904-2418397 GCF_000181295.1 Otolemur garnettii
GGCTGGCGCCTTAGCCGGTTGAGCTATAGGCGCCGAGCCGTTTTTGTAATTTCTAAGCTCAGAGGTTCATATTTGAATTTTCAAACTGTCACAAATCTTCAAAAAAAATTCCAATATAGTATTGAAAAGAGGATCTGCACAGTTAAAACTGGTGTCATTCAAAGATCTACTGTGCATGCCAAAGTCTTACTATGATATAAAAAAAATCCATTGGTTTCCCCAATTGCACATGTGATAAGTTCATTTAAACTATTATTTTAAATTTTAATTAGCTTTATTTTACTTTAAAACTTCTTCTGTAAGGCTCAAATCTAAGAAATGAGCAACAGTAACTACTGAATAGTCTAAAATATGTGTACGTAGTCTAGATATGTTGGTAGGTAGAAACACAGATAGACAGATAGATAAACATATAATTTATAGCCTTAGGATAGAAAAATGATAGCTAACTGTATGGATAAGAATGCAGATATAGACATATCTTCATAGATAAACACATTTAGTGGCATGGATATTTTTCTGACATAATCTGGCATGTTGTGGATTTCATTTAATAATATGAGTGACACTCTGTTCATTTTAAGTGACACCATTAGAGATTGCCTTGTGTATGTAGATAATGGCACTGTATTCCTCTGTTTAGATAATGGTAGAGGAAAATGGATAAGCCAATCAACCACGCTATATGGTTAAATATACAAGCAGTCACCTTGAGAAATAATATTGGACATAACAAAATAAGTACAAGTGTTTCCATTATATTTACTGAAGCTACAATTTAACACCTGCCACATAACTCTATAATTCTTATTCTTAAAGTTATAATGATTCCAAGCATTAATTTTGTTGAACAGTTTGTTTATGGAAGTAGTGATGTCTGCCAAATTAAACCATTTCTAAGAAGAGTGCTCATTTATCTTCCTTGGATTTCAACCAAACACATTTCAGAGATAATGACAAAATGTGACTGGAAAACTTTAACTTGACTGGCATAAGGTTTAAGTAGAAATATTCCATCTACATCTCTATTCATAGCTCATCTATCCATATCCCTATCTATTAGGCATAGTGCCACTTTGTATAGACTCTCACCCTTCTTCTAGTGGATCTCAACTTTGTCTGCATGTTGGAATCATTTGGGAAACAAGAAAAGATACTGGCATCTGAGTGTCATCCACAGATATTCAGGTTTAATTGGTTGTAGGCATTCGTTTATGAGCATGGAAATTTTTAAGAGCTCTTTAAGTGATTCTAATAGCCAATGAATTTGTAGAATTACTGCCTTTGTACATCTGAAGAAGGCTGAGGAGATAATGATGGTATGTTAAATTTTATAAGTAATCCATTAGAATGACTCTGACCAAACCCTGAGCTCTGCCTTTTTTAACATCTTTTACTTTATCGCTGTGTGCATATGAAGAATTTACGATGCAATTGTATTATGGATTAGTAATTGCACAGCCATAATTTAACAAAAATATTATTTAGAATCATTTTCAATATTATTTTTGTACCTAAACCATAAAACTTTTACATTCAAATTTTCTATTTCTTCATAGAAATCAATCTATACTGATTGCATTATTGATATTAGAGAGTAGATGTATTAATGTGGATTGAAATTCATCAATATGCTGGTAAATAACCAGCTCTTTGAGGAAGAAAATGACTTTGACTTGCAGAACTTTCTGATTTTCATGATATGTTTACTTCTACAATGGCTAATATTCAAGCTAAAACATGTTAACCAGCTCATAAAATTTCTGAGAATGTAATAATCAACTGTTATAAGCTTAGAGCTGGCTCTAGTATGCCAGTGCCCATGATAATGCATGTATGCGTTTTAAGAAAGACATTAAATATTTTTACAGAAATATGTCAATTTATCCTCATGGGCACACTGTAATTAAGTAAAAGCAAAACCAGTTTTAAGTTACAGAAAACAAATAAGAGGCTTATAAAGGATTTAAATTTCTTAAGTCACATCAAGACAACCACCGTCAACACTCTGTTTTCGATTTTTACCATAAATCAGGTACTGTTCTTCTTGCTATAGATTAGTTATGGTATTTCCACCATCAAAAGACTTATATTCCCCTTGAAAAAGACAGAATAATCTATAAACCTATATATAGCTACGTGTATGTACTGATATAAGTGATGAAAGAACCAGGTTGATGAGATTTCCGGGACTGACTGGTATAGGAAGCTATTTTTGGGTGGATCATACAGGAGTTTTCTGAGTGGTTTCACTTGGATTAAGTTGTACATCAGGTGTATAAGGCAATGAAGTTCTGTGAGGAGTGTGCTAAGGAAAAGAAACAACTGCATAGGGATATAAGCCAGGGAATTCTGAAGTAAAAGAATATAATAAATGCAATAGGAAAAGGAAGAAAAAATTGGAGAGGGTTGGCAGAAAATATTTTTCATGGAGACTTGTCATTTTGATTTTATTCTATATAGAATAGAAAGCCAAGTTTGTAGTTTAGGCCTGGGAAGAATGAAATCTGAACTATACTTCAAAAGATAATTCCACCTACACTGACCAAAGGGGTATGGAATCTTCGGGAACAGAAAGAACGCTCTGGCTATAGTTCAAGCATTGTTAATGGTGGCTTAGACTAGTGTTTCTCAAGTTGTATGTGGAAGTATTGATGATCTCAGCCCTCCAGGGCAGTTTGAAGGAGAGAGGTGTGACTTGTCTTCAATGGCCTGTCACTGCAGCTGTGACCAGCCTTGTACTTTTACAAAGTGTTGATCTTCATATTATCATTCTCTCCCTGTCCTGGCATACAAAGAGAAGCAGAGGAAAATGGTTAGCAGTAAACATAGTAATATAAATTTATATTATAAATATAAATGGAAGGTAGAACTGTCTTCACTTGCTGATCATATCTCTGAGAGAATAATAACTATCTTTATTAATGAAGAGAGATTAATAACTCTCAATGACTGAGAGTACAGAGAGGAAACAGATGAAACACTTAAAAGTGTGAGCAAAAAGGAGTTTAGTAAAGAGACTTTTCACAAAACTGTAAATGGGATACCTTATAACAATAATGCAATAGTGTCATCATAGGAAAGGATAATCTTTACTAGCAAGAGAACATTTCTTTGCAGATCCTCCACTCTGAAATGTCATAAACTGTAAGTATTGACTATTCCCTGTCCTGATAGAAAGGCTTGAGGTTTCAACATCTTGAAAATCCTCAATCAACTTCTTCGTTATAGTGTTTGGAATTTGCTAGCTCATAACCCAAACCAAAGGCCTTTCTGAATCATAATCTTTTAATCTATATCTCCCTCTTTCAAAAACGGTTTAGATAAAAAGTATGAGTCAGTTAACCTAAAATTATAGACTAGTTAGGGATTAGTGAATTCCTTGTCATAATGAAGATAAACATTATGTGTTTTTTTTAATAATACCAAATTTTATTTCCTGATAGAACCAGATAACTTTAGCAACTCATAGAGTGGAAGAAGATATTTATAATACACACATCTGGAATGAGAGTCTTATAAAAAAATTAAAGTATCAGTGAAAGCTAGTAAGAAAAGGTCTGGAAAAAACATTTCAAAAATGGCCAAAAACCATAAACAGATACATAATTTTCAAAGATATACTATTGGATGGCCGAAATAAGTATAATCCCAATCGTCAGTCATGTTCACAATCCTTCATCAGGAAAATTCAGACTAAATCAAAGCTCAATAATATCATGCAGCTACAATTAAAAAGAAAATACAGAAGCAAGAAATATGAAGTATTGAGAAAATCAATGAGCAGCAAGAACTCTTACACACTTCTGGTGAGAATGGAAATTGGTACAAACCAGTGTAAACTATTTGTACTTTTAAGCATAAAATCAATAGAAAAGAGCACCTTGGTAAACATTAAACAAGGATATTTATAGGAAGGTTATGACAGTGCAGCTCATGTTAGCCAAATATGATGTTTTTAAATCCATGTTATCTGTTGTGTGTTGCTATAACAGAATACTACAGGCTGGGTAATTAAAAAAAAAAAAAGAAATGCATATGCATTTATCACTGGTCTAGAGGCTGAGATGGCCAATGTTAAACTATTGGCATCTGATGAGGAACTTCACGCTGTGTCATCCTATAGCAGAAGGCAGATGGAAGGTGAGGGGGCCAGTGAGCCACCAAGAGGAGGCCAGACTCACTTTTATAACAAAGCCAATCTCACAGTAAATAACCCTACCCCGTGAAGGCTACTAATTCATTCAGGAAGGCTTAGTCCTCCTGGCCTAAACACCTGTTTACAGTCACACCTCTTAATACCCTCTCAATACTGTTTCATTGTAAGTTTTGGAGGGAATATTCTAAGGTTACAGTGGGAAGACCTTGAAATTCTTCCTGATGTTCTCATTCATGCAGCTTTGTATGTATTTGTCTTTTTAAATTCTTCATTGAACTTTCATTGAGCTAAATTTCATGGCACTAAATTAAGATGTGAATATATCAGCATAACATCTCAAATATCTCAAACATAAAATAGTCATTGGAATTCCCTGGGGTGTTTTCTTGGTTTTGTTGTCCAAGAAAATAATACATATCTGTTAGTGCCTAACATAGATATATTATTAACTAAGAGGAATATACATTATGTCAGGTTTTAATAAAAATTCAAATGTTGCAACTTCATATGTACAAAGATAAGCATCAAATTATCCAGACTGATTTTACAGATTAGAGGGAGAGAGAGAGACTAAAGGCAATGGAACAAATCTTTGAATTAGCATTATCATCTTCAGAATGAAAATCACAATAATTCAAATTTGAATATATGACATACACAAAGCTCCCTCTTTTCACGGCAATGTTAAAAACCTAAAACCTTACTTTTCCTTGAGTACCAAAGGTTGTTGACTGTGAAGACAGGTTGATGGTAGTTTGATTGTCGTGTGTTACATAGATGGTCTTAATGAGTTTAAAATACTAACACTATCACACCTGAGATTGACATATGAATCTGATAGCCTTAAGCCTTTGCTATAAATGCACATTCAAAATGAATAGTTGATAAGCTAATTATAAAAGAAAACAATAGTATTCACCTTTTCTTTTAAAATGATAATTTTTATATTACTGATTTAATAGATTCGATTTATTCTCCTTAGGTTTGTGTTAATGCTGATTATATTCATCTGTTTTATCTGTTTTCCTGAGTTTTCTGACACATATGTGACCATAACAGAAAAAAAGCTTGGATGGTTAGATTGCTTAGAAAATTAAAATACTGCTTTCATTGCTGATTATTAATTATTTGTAAAGGTAAACTCATTGCAAAAAGCTTTAGGGTATATGTCAACCAACTATTTTTATACCATGAAAGTATAAATAGCTGCAGCATGAAAATTTTAATTGCTAACTTATGTAGTTTGGCCCCCCAAATTAGGTTTTACAATATACCCTGGAGGTCACAAAACTCTTCTCCAGAGAGTAAATAGACAGGTAATCAATAGCACTGAGGCCTGATAAGGTTTTGATTCCTGAAAAGATGATTTCGGGTTCTTATAAACCTCATGTGGACTGGATTTTGGAGAGTCATGCAGAAGCAGTGCCACATATCACTGAGAAATGGGGCATGTTGCTATACAGAATGGAATTTTTCATAATGAATCCTGGGATTTTTTTTTGTTGTCTATCCATATAACAACAGGTATTCTTAAAAATGTACAACCTCACACTTTTGTTCAGTAATTTATTTGGTAATTATTTGTAATAAATACTAGTTGATTACAATTGCTAAAATTGTATTTTTTTAAATCTGGAAATGTGGACCTAACTCTTAAAGTTTTCCTAGACAGTTTTAGCCAGAAGGTTTCACATGACATTTGAGTTAGATTTCCTCTGATGGGAGGAAAAGATTCTGAATTTAACTAATTTAGGCAAAAATCAGTTAAAAAAAACCCAAAAACATATAGAATTGGAGAGATACCACCGACTAAATTTAAAAAAAATAGGCTTCAGGTAGGAAAAGAACAAGGTCAACTCATCACTGTCAGGAGCAGCAGAACTCAATGCTTCTTATCCAAGCCATTGATGTGATAATCAGAATTACTCGTCCATGATATTCTTTCCTTGCATAAGTCTATATATGATTTAATACCAAAGAATATAATCTGATAAGCATGGGTGGTACACATGACAAATATTTGGTTGGAACACAACATTGGAGCAGGTCTGCTGATGCCACTCCAATAAGAACCATGTATGATGATTATTGCAATGGCAAACTTCTCTGGCCAGCTCTGGGTAAAGTTAAAGAAAAGTGATGCTATTAAGTAACAGAAAGGAAAGATTTAGATATGGCCCAAATAAATTATTTTTCCTCAATATTGTTTTCTTCCCACAAGAGTTGTAAGAGTGTTATAAGAGTGACTGATAACATTCCTCTCAAGAGAAATAAAGACGGCATGAATCATGAGCAAGCTGTCCCTTTCCAATGCTGTCTGCCTTATTGACATTGAAGACAAATGAACAAGCCACATATACAACCTCGAAGAATGATAAGGGAGTTTGCACATACTTCTTAAAAATGCTGATTCAAATATTATTCATTCTTATAATATCTAAAGACATACAGTATTTAAAAATGATCATATTTCATTGTTTTATTTGAAAAGTAAATTTTACCAGGAAGGAGATGCTGGGAACAAAACAACAATAAACCTCTAAAACTATAGCCCCCACCTTCTATTTCTTGGCTTCTTCTCTGGACTAGGACAACAATATTCTTAAAAACAAACAAACAAACAAAAAACCAAACAAACTGTACAGGACATCTAAGGCAGAAGGTTCTGTTTAGATCCCCTGAAGCACAGGACTCCTTGATGCAAGTTTGAGGACAGAATGGGATTTCCAAATGGCCAGGGATGTCTCAGTAGTGAGAAGCTCAGGACTCTGAACTTGCCCACTCATGAAGACCTTTGGGAAGGCTTCTTGGTCTTTCTGGATTTGGAAGGGGGCTGCAAAAAGAGAAAAGTGACTTTCAGATTTGGAGGCTGAGAGATGTCTGACAAACACACTTGGTGATGTACTACTGGGAGAGAGAGGATTGTTGTCATGCCTCGTGAACAATTAAGAGATTATCTCCCATCTGGTCACAGGCATAGAAAGAACTATGCCTTCTAGTGCCTGTTCCTTTGTCCAATTCAGCCCAGTAACTTAATCTGATCACTGAGGATCTGACAGGAAAAAAAATTCATAATATCCCAAGAGCACAAGGAGCCACAAACAGGAATAACAAATAGAATCCAAAGATTAAGTTCACACTAAAATAGTCATTGGTGTAGGCAGACAATAGCCTTGACACGACTGCCCCAGAAGCAGCAGTTAACTTTATTAAAATTATAGTATTAACATTTTTAAAAAATCATTTAAATACTTGGGAGACTGGGACATCACTATTCAGCACCAAGGTAGTGGGTAGAAGAAGGCCTGATGAAATTAATAGATCACAGGTTACAGAACAAGCAAATGAACAAAACCCCCAAAATAGATATGGCATGTAATGGAAATAATAAGACATTTTCAATGTAGTCACCACCTTAAAATTAATAGATCAGAGGTTACAAAACAAGCAAATGAACAACCCCCCCCCAAACAGATATGGCATGTAAGAGAAATAATAAGACATTTTCAAGGTAGTCACCACAGATACAATATAAAACTAATATGTTTTAGAAAAAGAATAAATAGGGCAGTGCCTGTGACTCACTGAGTAGAGTGCTGGCCCAAAATAACAAGGGCAGTAGATTCGAACCCAGCCCCAGCCAAACTGCAACAAAAAATAGCCAGTCATAATGGCGGGTGCCTTTAGTCCCAGCTACTTGGGAGGCTGAGGCAAGAGCCCAAGAGCTGGAGGTTGCTGTGAGCTGTGATGCCACAGCACTCTACCGAGGGTGACAAAGTGAGACTCTGAGAAATCCAAATCAAAACTATTTTGAGATATCATCTAATGCCAGTAAGATTAGCCCATATCATAAAATCCCCAAACCTGAGATGTTGTGGATGTGGAGAATCTGATAATTTAATCTTCTACAGTGCTGGTGGGAATGCCAACTAATATGTTCTTTTTTGAAAGATGTTTGGAGAACATTTAGAGAATTAAAAATAGACCTGCCATTTGATCCCTACAATTCCTCTGCTAGGTATATATCCATACGACCAAAAATCACATTATAACAAAGATATTTGTACCAGAATGTTTATTGCAGCCTAATTCATAATTGCTAAACCATGGAAGAAGCCCAAGTGCCCATTGACCCATGAATGGATCAATAAATTGTGGTATATATACACCATGGAATATTGTGCAGCCTTAAAGATGGAGACTTTACCTCTTTCATGTTTACATGGATGAAGCTAGAAGATATTCTTCTTAGCAAAGTATCTCAAGAATGGAAGAATAAGTACCCAATGTACTCAGCCCTACTATGAAACCAATTTATAGCTTTCATATGAAAGGTATAATGCAATCATAGCCCAAGAATATGGGGAAAGGGGAAAGGGAGGAAAGGGGGGAGATGGGTAGAGGGAGGGTAATTGGTGGGACCATACCTATGGTGCATCTTACAAGGGTACATGTGAAACTTACTAAATGTAGAATGTAAATGTCTTAACACAGTAACTAAGAAAATGCCATAAAGGATATGTTAACCAGTTTGATGAAAATATTTCAAATTGTATATAAAACCAGCACGTTGTACCCCATGACAGTGTACACAGCTATGATTTCATAAAAAAAAATAAATAATACAGAGGAAGTGATTAAACAAATCAAATGGGGGGAAAATATCTGATCCATCCAAAGAAAAACTTAAGAGTCTCATTAATTTCAGGCAGAATTAATTTAAAATACCTTTACCATTCTTGTGAAAATCTTAAATTCCAAGAATGAAATAATAGTCTACAGCTTACAGTCAATTACAACAAATTAATTATACAAGAACGATAAACATACTTGCTGTGACTTCTCATTGGTAACACCACCTGGTAGGAGTCAGCATGTGGCAGGGGTACTACAGTTCTCAGTTTCAATTAATGAACAGTTATCTATATAATTCCCTTTTCTAAGGATCAGCATAGCCCAAGGTAACTAGCTCTAAATTTTAGAAGCAGTGAAATGTGTTTTCTTTAACGTATTTATTCAAATAGGGATTGGAATTCAATTTTATGAAATGAGCATTGAATTCAGTAGAATTAGTTGGTATAAAATTTTCCAACAGAATGCCCGTGCTTTCTTAAAATTCTTTGTTATTTTATTGTCTCAAAAATTAATTCTGATTTTTCTCACAATTTTTTACAGCCTCTGTCATTCTCCCATTTAATCCAGCAGAATTTCATTAGATTTTACAAATGAGTGCATCTGTGAACAAGTGAACTGAAATAAATGTGGTTGGATTCAGTACTTGTCTTTCATTAGGCTAACAGGCATTGGATTACTTTAGTTAATCCAAGTGTGTAGAATTAAAAAAAGACAAGACCTCTCTTTAAAAAGCTTGTAAAATTAAAAGCAGATTTGAGCTGAAAATCTCATTATTATTCATAACATATGCAAGTATGCAAGTATGAAAGTAATCTTTTAAAAAATACTTAATAACATATTATGAGATCTCCTATTAAAATTCCGTTTGTTGGTTTACTGTTTAGATGCATATTGATAAAAGACATCTTAGTCAAAGCTTTCTTTTCAGCAGAAACCATTTTTTGCATTTTAATGTGTTTGCTTCAATGGTGGCTATTTTAGAGAAATATGAACATGTTTAGATACAATTAGGAACAAATAATCCTCTGAATGGACAAAAAAATATGTTTTTGTCAATTTTTAAAATTTATTTTTCTGTCATATACTCAAAGATTTAAAAAAAAACTAGTGACTTCAAAATTAATTGGAAAAAGATGATTATAATCAACTTAGCAAAATATTTCTGATTATTTGGTATGGTTCTCCATGCTTGAATGCTCAAGAATCATATCACAAGAGCAGATAAGGGGTTTCTAGAACTGTCTGGTTTGAGATGAATTTAGACATTTATTGTTTTTTAAAATTTTACTTTCAATTTCTTTATGAATCTAAAATCAAAATATTTTACTCCAAAATATACTTCTTTGACATATTTCCAGATGGCTATTCAAAAAGAATAGAAATATAAGAAATGTTAGAATAGCTTTTTGGAGGAGAATTGCCTCTATAGGGGCAAACTGCATTGAGGCAACCAGACTTTCTCTTAGGCCTTCCCTTGCTCAGATTCAGAAAAAAATGATTAACTGAGAGTCTTTAAAGAAAATGTCTGATGGAAATATTCACTGTCTAGTCTCCCTGAGGGAAGAGAACATACCTCTGGCATTTCATCTATATAATGAGACCACCTGTGCTAGTCAAGCTTCCTCTTCTTTCATTACATGTCCTACCAGTATAACATGACTTACCACCATAACCTATACCCGGGCGTCCTCTAAGAGCCTGTTCTTTTTCTAATCTAAAGTTTTTTTTTTTTTTTTATCTTTTTTTAATCATTTATTAGCATGTGCAGGGGGAATACATCACTGAGTGATTACTCAATATTCTCAGTAGGATTTCCTTATGTGTATGTGCTTTCTCTTATTAATCTGCCTTTGGTCAGTTGATTTTTCAGCAAACCTTCATGAAGCCAAAGGAAAATTTTTCCTTGGCCACTCCAAATATAAACATAAGTAGTTTTATATAATTTTTTAATGATATACATATTTTTAAGTTTAGCATTTTTCTTTTATGTTTGATTATATTTCTAAAGGTGTTTCATATTGACCACCTGATATTTAGAAATATATCATTTTATATAAGTTCAAATATAATTAATAGCATATGTTTATTAATATTGTTTTGCAACAGAGTCTTACTCTGTTGCTCCAGACTAAGAGTGCCATGGTGTCATAGCTCACAGCAGTCTCAAACTCAAGCAATCCTCTTGCCTCAGTCTCCCTAGTTGTTGCAACTACAGGCCTGTGTCATCACGCCCAGGTAATTTTTCCATTTTTAATAGAGACAGTGTCTCGTTCTTCTCAGGCTGATTTTGTAAACTCTTGAGCTTAAGCAACCCACATGCCTCAGCCTCTTAGAATGCTAGTATTACAGGCAGGAGCTACCATGCCTGGCCAACATATACGTATCATTATCCATATATATAGTATCATACAATGTTCACATATTCATGTAATTGTGAGGATTAATTGTTTTTCTTTTTGCCATATGAAAATAACTCATGTATATTTTCGTATTTCAACCACTCATCAATAATTACTTGGTAATGAAATTTAGACAAATTTCCATTCTACGGCAGTAATAGCTGGAGGAATTACCCTGTCCCCCAAATCTCATTGATCTTTATAGTCTTGAGGACAAGAAAGGCAAGCTCCTGTTAAGCTCTTCTTTGACCTAAGGGGGTTGAGGAATACCTAAGAGTATTAACAAAATTTGAATGCTAATTCTTTTTCAGAGAAAAGTTTGAATCTCTGAAGGCTGAGAGCTTCCAGGTTGTGCAGACAAAAAAATAAAGCACAGAAAAATTCTCAGAGTCATTAGCCATTAACCAAATAATAAATAAAACCACAATGACATACCACTGCCCACCTACTTTAATGGATACTATTAAAAAGATTAACTATTAGAAGAGTTGGTAAGAATGTGAGGTTTGAAACTTGCATGTTGCTATCAGAAATATAAAACAAAATAGGTGGTTTGAAAAACGTTTCTGCAATTTCTTATAAAAAACAAACCATGATAAATTAATCACATGAGCCAGGCTTTCTTAGGTCTTTAATCAAAAAGAAATGAAAGTATACATCTGAAACAACCCTTATAAATTGGTACAGGGATAAAAAGCCAGAGCATCCCTGTGAAGGAATAGGCTAGCAAAAATAATGATAATAACCAAAGTCTGTGAAGGAACGGTCTAAGTTAACATGACAATAATCACCCACTTTCCCCTCATTTGCTTGGCAATAGTTACCATCCCCTTGTTTGGTTCTCTATAATTGCTACTCTAAGAGGGCACAGATGATAGTTGTAAAGAAACACTACCTGTTCAGAACCTAGAGGTCATTTTTGAGATATTTTCCAGTGGATTAACTAACCAACCCAAACCAAGGATCTGAATCAATGAGCCTTGAAGCACCCATCCAAGGAACTACTTTCCAGAGGATCAGCTGACAAACTTGGAGAGAGGCCTATACAAAAAGACTGCTGATTCTGCCCATAAACCAGCCAATTAGAAAGCCCTGATTGCCTAACCCTCTGCCACCAACCTGTCTTTAAGAACACTGTACCCACCAATTTTTGAGAAGGCAGATTTGATAAATTTATCCCTTCTCTCTAGGAAGCACTATGCAGAATAAACTTTCACTACTGTTAACCCTGCTGTCTTTGGACACTGGTTTCCTCTTGGGCAGCAGGCAGATGAATCTGGCCTAATGGAAAGAAATCCACTGAGATTGACTTGAACATGAATGTTCACAGAAGCTCTATGTTTAGTACATAAAGTCTACAAACAACCCTGAACAGAAACATCCATAAAAAAATGTTGGAATATCCATTTGTCTTAAGTTTATTTCTTGCTGCTTAAAAAAAAACACATATACATAGGCTAGGTAATTTTAATGAATAGAAATTTGTTTGGCTCATAATTTGGAGGCTAGGAAGTCTAAGAGCATAGCACCAGATCTGACAAGGGTAATCTCCCAGAAAAGAGTAGAAGACAGAAGTGAGTACACAAAACAAAGAGCAAAAGGAGCAAAAGGGGGCCCAATATATAGATGAAACCACTCATGTGATAAGAAACCTATTCCTGAGATAAGAACAGTAATCTATTTATGGGAGTGCTGGTTTTAGATTGACTCAAAAGGTACTTACTCTGTAAAATTTATTTTATTTTATTTCAGATTAATGTGAGGGTAAAAACAACTAGGTTACAATGTTTACATTTGTTAGGAAGAATTTCTGTTGTAGTTTCCCACACCCAGAAGGTGTGTCATATGCCCTTACTTTGTGCCCATTAAGTGGGAGAACATCCATTCTCCTCTCTCTTCTCTCTTTTCCCTCAGCTTCCCCCTCCCCCATTTTGGGTTGAATTGAGTTTTTCTCTTATGTGAGTATTAGGTCATCCACTGCCTTCATATTAGTATTGAGTACATTGGATGCTTGATATTCCATTCTGGTGATACTTTATTAAGAACTCCATCCAGATTTATGCAAAATGTAAAGTCTCCATATTTTTAATAGCTGAGTAGTATTCCATGGTATATACATTATATACCATAGGGCATTTAGGTTGTTACTACATTGTGGTAGTAACATCTGTCTTCTTCAAAGAAGGTTCTGTTCATGTATCTTGCCCAGTGGTAGATGGGACTGTCTGTTCTTTTTTTGATGATTAACTTGAGTTCTTTATAGAGTCTACTAATCAACCCTTTGTCATATTCATAACATG
>NW_003852564.1:2418504-2419693 GCF_000181295.1 Otolemur garnettii
AAAAAATCTTTCCCTAGGCTGACATCCTCAAGAGTGTTTCCTATTCTTTCTTCTAGGATTTTTATAATTTCATGTCTTATATTTAAATCTTTTATCCATCTTGAGTCAATTTTTATAAGTGGTGAATGGGGCAGGTCGATTTTTATAAGCAGTGAAATGTGTGGGTCCAGATTCAGTATTTTGCATGTGGTTATACAATTCTCCCAGCATCATTTATTGAATAGAGCTTTTCCACAGTGTATGTTTTTTTCACTATCAAAGGTCAGATATGCTAAAACACTGGTTTCATCTTTTGGTTTTCTATTGTGCTCCTTATGTCTCCATTTTTGTGACAATACCATACTGTTTTGATCACTGTGGACTTATAATGTAATGTTAAGTCTAGTAGAGTAATGTGTCTTGGCTATACCAGTTTTTTTTTTTTTTCTGAGTCTATAGAAAGTGAAGAATCATTGTTTCCAGTTTTTCGAAGTATGCTTTTAGTATTTTAATGGTGATTACATTAAATTGTAGATTGCTTTGGGTAGCGTAGACATTTTGACTATGTTGATTCTTCCAAGCCATGAGCATGCTGTGTTCTTCCAGTTGTTAATGTCTTCTGATATTTCTTTTCTTAGGGTTTCATAATCCTCTATATAGAGATCCTTCACCTCTTTTGATAGGTATATTCCTAGGTATTTCATTTCCATTGAAGCTACTGTGAAGGAAAATTTGTCTTTAATTTGCTTCTCAAATTGTCTATTATTGGTATATGCAAATGCTACTGATTTGGGGACATTGATTTTATACCCTGAAACATTACTATATTTCTTGATTTCCAGGAGTCTTATGGTTTAGACTTTGTGATTTTCAAAGTATAAGATCATATCATATCACAGGCAAGGAGCAAGAGTCTGACCTCCTCTGCCACCATTTGGATGCTTTTTCTATCTTTCTCTTGTCTGATTGCCTTTCTAGAATTTCCAGAACTATGTTGAATAGTAGTGGGCATCCTTGTTTGGTTCCAGTTCTAAAGGGAAAAGCTTTCAGTTTTACTCCAGTCAAGATGATGTTGGTTATGGGTGTGTCATAGATGTCTTCAGTTTAAGAAATGTGTCATCTATGCCTATTCTTTTAAGTCTTCTTGTTAGATGCTGAATTTTGTCAAATACTTTTTCTGCATCTTTTTTTTTTTTTTTTTTTTTTTTGA
>NW_003852564.1:2420852-2428515 GCF_000181295.1 Otolemur garnettii
AAAGAAGGATAAATATAGATGACTATCCTCTTCTGGCATGGAGTGTTTCAGCTGAAAATTCTGCTGTCACCCTGCTGGTTCTGCCCCTGTAGTTCAATTGGCAGTTACTAATGGCTGCTTGCAGAATTTTTTATTTTGTCTTGACTTTTAGCAGGTTCATTAAAATGAGTCTTGGTGATGCTCTGTTTGTGTTGAGATGTACCAGGGTTAGGTATCCCTCTAAAAGCACTGTATTGAACCCCTAATGATGCCTTGGAAATTTTCACTTATGATATCATCCAGTAGGGCTTCCATTCCTTTGGATTGTTCTTCTCCTTCTGGTATACCTATAATGCATATATTTGAATGTTTCATGAAGTATGATAATTCTCTGAGTGAACTCTGTTTTTTTGCCCCTATAAATGCCTGATTAGCTTGAGAGCCTTATCCTCTAGTTATTAGATTATTTCTTCTCTGTAGTCTAATCTGTAATTGATACTTTCCACCACGTCTTCCAGTTCCTTGGTTGACTCCTTCAATCCCTTAAGCTCTGCTGTATCGCTTCTACTCTCTTCATATTACTCATTAACTATTTGGGTCTATTTTTGGATTTTCTTATGAGTATTTTCCACTTTCTTTTCTATTCCCTTCATTGTTTTTGGCATACATATTTTAAATTTCTTGTAATTTCTAATATTTCACTATAGGTGAAATCCTCTATGGTAGCAACCTCTATGTTAGCAACCTTAGTGGCAGAGGATTGATCTGTCCTGTTTTTCATGTTATCAGAATTTTTCTATTGGTTCCTCTTCATGTGTGTTTTCTTCTTGTTCACTTCCTTTTCCTAATTTTTCCTCCCACTGCCTCCTTTTAAAATTAGCTTGTCCCTGTGCTTATGTGTTGAAATGTCCTAATAAAGGAATAGAAGGTAAGGATTGAGAAGATAGAAAAGAAAGGAAAAGAAAATAAAGCAAGTAGGGAGTGAAAGGAAAAAAAAAATGAAAAAAAGGAGAGAAGAAGAACAGGAAGAGAGAGATGGTAGTAATATTGGTACTCAGCAGAGTGGTTTGACCTACACCCATAATTCCAGGACTCTGGAAAGACTGGCTGTGTGGTTCCCTTGAGGTCAGGAGCCTCTCTTCAGCCTGAGAGAAAGCAGGACCCTACTTCCACCAAATATAGAATAAAATCAGCAGTATGCTACAGTGGGGACATACTAATACCATTCTTCCAAAGGCCAAAACTAGGACATCCTAGAACAGGGGCTCAAGGCCTCCTTGAGCCAGTCCAATGCTGTGGTACCCCAGCCCAGGCCTCTGAGTGAGGCTCTGCCCTATAAATAGAATATAGAGTGAAATAGAATAAATTAGAAAAAAAGGAAGAATTTTGAAAAATATACAAAGAAAATTACAAATAAAATTATATTAAATGTGAAAAAGAGGAGATGTCTTAGTTATTATTTGAGAAATTTATGTGGGAAAGATGACATAAGTAGAAAAATCTGTACATAAAGAGAGAAAAGTTCAGGCATGGTGACTTATGCCCATAATCCTAGCTCTCTTGGAGGCTGAAGTGGGCAGATTGCCTGAACTCACTGGTTCAAGACCAGCCTGAGCAAGAAGGAGACCACTGTCTCTAAAAATAGCCAGGTGTTATGGAGGGCACCTATAGTCCCAGCTGCTTGGGAGACTGAGGCAAGAGAATCACTTGAGCCCAAGTGTTTGAGATTACTATGAACTATGATGCCATGACACTCTACTAATGGTAACAAAGCGAGACCTTGTCTAAAAAAAGGAAAAAAAGCCAAAAGAGAGAGAGAAAAGAAGTTAAATAGAAAAGAAAGAATCACAGGGGCAGAAAAACTATAGCAAAAAATGGAACACTTGATGTTGAAAAAAGTAAAAATAAAAAAAATTAAAACACAACAAGCCAAAGCAAATAAAAAAAAACTAAGGAAAAAAAAATAGAGAGAGAGATATATATTGCCTGAACAACAGGTGGTGCTCTTGGCTTTTAAGATGCAAAACAGGTACCCTGGCTGTGCTATATAAGAAAGGGGCAGGAAGCCACTTTCTAGTTGCCTAGTTGCTGGTGAGGCTTGATGCTGTCTTCCTGATTTATTTGCCCTCAATCAGGACTTGATCATTTTGCTAGCATTCATTTTCTGCCAGGTTCAAAGCCTGATGTCCTTGCCAGAGTACTTTGGGGACATACCTCACTTTCCAAACAGTGTCCTTTGGCCATAAAGTGGGAGTTACTCAGCTCCCCTCAAGAATGACTACCCAGCTCAGCAGGCATTCCAAAGCTGGCATTCCAAAGCTGGTCTTGCACTAGGATATTACGGGTTTCTCCTGCCAGGCATCCTTCCCCCAATGGCAGCACCCTACTAGCAGCCTAACTGATGAGAGCTAAACCTTGCATAGTGGTTCAATCCCAGCTACCCAGCGCTGTTCAAATTCATTCACTTACTTAAGCTCTCACAAGATAGCTCTGGCAAGCACCCAAGTCCAAATAAAACTACAGGATAAGTATTCCCATTCTCTAACCCTCCACTGGAGGGCTAATAAGCCTCTGCCTACCCCAAGGCATTTGCCTTTTGTGCCAGTCTTCCACTGCTCCTGATCTCCTCCATTAGCACTGGAGTCTCCACCTGCTACACATGCCCTAGAGTGACGTTTCTGGGCAGGACAGTTGATGTGGAGTTTGTTATAGTTCTCTGTCTCTGATCTTAGCATAAGTGGCTGCTGAGGAGATGCTTCTAGTTTGCCATCTTGCTCTACCCTCCAGAATCAAAACTAGTCCTACCTCTTCTTATTATTACTATGGCAATTAAACTTCAACATGAATTTTGACAGAAACATAATACAGTGAAACACTACCCAAAATAACAGGAATCAATTATTAATGCACACACATTATGACAAAATACCAAAATCACTAATCTAAGTGAAAGAAGACAGACAAAAACAGAGTTCATACCAAATGCTTCCTTTCTTATAAAATTCTAGGAAGTGCAAACAAATATGTAATGACAAAAAGTAGACTGGTGGTCCCCTGAGTAATGTAATAGGGCAGTCAGGGCCAGTGTAGAGGAGTAACAATGAGACTGGAGTTATCTTTTGGGGGTGGCGAACATATTATTACAGTGATGGTGATGATATGCCAAACTGTATCAAATTATGCTTTTGAAATATGCGCAAATTATTATATGCCCATTATACCTCAATTCAATTTCAAAACCATTTTTAAAAGTAAGAATAAACTATCTCTTTAAGTGTGTAGACTCATTTTTAAATATACAATAATTATGTAAGAATTTCTAATTAAAAAAATACTAGTACAGCTAAAAAATTTTTACAGCTAAAAAATTTAGCAACTGTATTTTTCCCAAATATGTGTTTTGATGGACTACACATTAGAAAACTATTTAACAAAGAAAAAAGAAAACTATTTAACTTTTAAAATTCTATTCAATGTAAATCCAAAAACACTGACTACAATGTTAAGCAAAATAAATTTATTACTATGCAAGTTATGCTGTCCTTACAATCAGATTTCCAGTATGAGAGTTTTGGTTGTACCACTGGTAGTTATAACTTGATGTAATTATTTAACTCTCTGTGGTTCCTTTGTAAAATGAGAATAATGATAATATCTATTATACTATTGTTGTAAGAGTGAATTGACTATTTTATGTAAAGAACTTAGTGCAGTCATTCTATTAAATAGCAAATAATGTAATGATGATGTCATTTCTGTTTGTAGGCTCTTTTCTCAAAGTCCATACTATTTTTAATTGCTTTGTTCTTAACCTTAATTCTTCTACATAATCCTTCAAGGTTGGCAGTTAGCTTTGTCACTTTAGATTTTTTCTTTCTTTCTTTTTTTTTTTTTTATTAAATCATAGCTGTGTACATTAATGCAATCATGGGGGAAAATGTGCTGGTTTTATATACAATCTGAAATGTTTTCATCAAACTGGATTTAGATTTTTTTTAATATATACTTTAAGAAACTACAGATGATTGTAATTTAATTATATGTTTATATTCAATAACTTTTAAAAAATGTTATTTTTCTTTTGGGGTTTTGTTGTTGTTTGTTTGTTAGAGATGGAGCCCAGCTCTGTTATTTATCCTGAAGAGCAGTGACATGGTCAGAGCTCACTGTAACCTCTAACTCACGGGCTCAAGTTATTCTCTGCCTGAGCCCCTTGAGTTGCTGGGATTACAGACTCATGCCACTGCCTCTGGTTGATATTATTTAAGTTCCTCTTGTGGAGATAAGGGTTCATGATATTGCCCAGGCTGAACTTAAACTCCTGTCTTTAAGCAATGTTCCCACCTTTACCTCTCAAAATGTTGGTATTAGAAATGTGAGGCGTCAAACCCCATATTTTTAGTGATTCAGAAGAATAAGATGCAATGCATAGAAGGGGAAGGGACTTCTGGAACTTTAGTACACACAGGTATTGCCACTAGATATTTTCATGTCTACTGAAGAGCTATTTGTAAAACACATAATTTAGTACTTCATTACGTAGTACAACTTATAAATTGTCTTAGAAATAGATTTTTTTCCTCAAAAACAGTGGTGATTGAGAAAATATAACTTTTCAAATCACAAACCACAGGGGGACAAAATCAAGGCAAGAAATAGAATATTTGTAAGAGAAGATAGCGCATTATATAGCTAAATAGATGATAGACCATTGAAAGGGAATGGTTTTCAATTTTATATATGTTATGTGTCACCATGACTTTTCTTTGAAAATTTTAGACACACAGTCTTCAAAGGGGATGAGGACAATTCATCAAAAAATTTATAAATTTACTAAGCTATCTTATAAAATAGTAAATATGATGGCATTACTTTTACCCTTTTCAAATTCTCCATAATATTCAACTTTTTTTTCCTTTTGCAGTTTTTGGCCAGGGGCTGGGTTTGAACCCACCACCTCTGGCATATGGGGCCAGCAACTTACTCCTTTGAGCCACAGGCACCACCCTCTCCATAGTATTCACACTACTTCAATAGTGTAAATTTTTGTTCTTAAAGTTTATTAATTAAAAATTTTGATTTATATTTTCAAGAGCATTAAGGTTACTTTCACTTATGAATATATTGCAAAGTTACTTGTAAGTACGGCCATGTGTAAACATCTATGAAATTATCCAGAAGAAAATTATAACGTTTAAATTATAAACAAAATATTTCTGTAATATTATGTTTTAGGTTATATAACTCTTGTACAACTATTTAAAAATGTGTAATATTATTATTTAAAATTTTACATAGAATTTTATGCTTTTAGGCAAATAAATGCATTTTAGGATAAATGCTCTGGTAAATTTAATAATCATATTGGAAAATGAAAAAGCAATGCTTCCAATTTTAAATACCATGGTAATTAAACTTTCCATTTATAGCTTTAGAATTTAAAAAATGTTGAGCTTATTATAATTATAATGAAATATTGAACACAATTATATGAAGTTTAATAATTGATATCAGTGTATCCTCTTTGTAACTCTATGGAATGTTAAAAGGAAATAATTAGGAAAAAGAAAGAGTTCATACTGGGAGGTTAATGCTTTTAAAACTATATAGAAGTCATAAAATTTCAGGACAGCTGCTATTTGACCTTGAACACTAAGAATGAGGACATCTCATATTTTATGCTTATTTTTCTTGTTGGAGGAAAAACTTCAAGTTTTTGGAAGTGGATTTAGTTTGCTTTAGTAGCCTATATGATAGAGTTTGAATTTTCCAAAACTACTATGTATCTCAAATTTTAAGTATTGTTGTAATAATGCAATTTTCAAAATAAGAAATATTATTTAGTTACAAAATACATTTCAAAAGAGTAACTACATTTTTCGTTATTGTAGATAATATATTAAGTAATTTTTATTTATATATCAATTTCCATTATTAAGTAAGTTGAATTAGAGTCCAGGTAAATAGCAGAATAAAGCGATAGCCAGTGTAGAAAAGTGTAAAAATATGTAATAGTCCATAATATGCTTATTTTATGTTACCTGTTTCTGGTGAGACATATATGCATAAACTAATACCCTTCTTTTACATATCTTAAGTATTTTCTTTAACAATATTACTTTTAGGACACATGCATATTATATTTGTTCATATCTTAACCTTTAGATGGATCTCATTTTTTAAATAAATGCATAATATTTATTTCATGTAAATAGAGTAATGATTTTTTTCTATATATTTTACCTTTTGTAATTGAGTCTTGATATTTTGCTCAGGCTGTAGTATAGTGGGTAATCACAAGCACAATCATACTGAACTATAGCCTCCAAATCTTCACCTCAAGCCATCCTCCTACTTCAGCCTCCTAAGTAGCTAGGACAACAAGAGCATGCTAAATCACCTGGTATAGTGTGATAATTTGACTAGTCTTCTCTAAATGGACATTTAGACTGTTTCAATGTCTTTTGTGAATGCAAATATTACCATAAATTACCATCTATTGTTACGTATCTGTGAACATCTATACAATAATTGTGTAGGACAAAATAACAATTAAAGAATATTGATGACAGTGTGTTGAATTTATTAGCATTGAATTTTTTGGTTTTCTGAGACATGGTCTTTCTCTGACACCTGGAATAGAGTATAGCAGTATCATCATAGCTTACTTCAACCTCAAACTCTTGGCCTCATGTGATCCTCCCTATTTCAGCCTCATGAGTTGCTGAGACTATAGGCTCACATTACTAGGCTTGGACTCTAATTTTTTTTTTTTTTTTCTGTTCTTTGTAGACATGGAGTCTTGATCTTGTTTAAACTGGCCTTGAACTCCTGGCCTCGAGCATCCTTTTGCTTCAGCCTCCCAGAGTGCTAGGATTACAGACATGAGCCACTGTGCCTTCCTTAGCACTGAAAAGTTTTATATTTGAAAACCTAAGTTTGTATGTGTAAAGTTTATAAAGATGTCATTATATTCCTTTGGTTACAAAGACTAGATCTGGTAAAAAAAAAAAAAAAAGAAAAAAAAATATATATATAGCTAGACCAACATAACTGAGAAGTAAGTAAACTTTTCTTCTCGAATCTTTCTGTAAATACAGAATAAAAATTTGACTAAAAAAATACTCTTTTGTTAAAGACTGAACAAGAATGAACACCTAAATGAAAAGGCTGTGCTTAATTGTCACTGTATTCAGTGCAACGACCATAAACTACTGACAAGAGAGCTATTAGAGCTGGGGAAGAAAATGTAAAAGAAAAGGTATGATTTAAAAATTGGTGAGCAAAAGGGAAGAGGAACATTTAGGGAATAAGTTACATGCTATAGAAGTTTAACTATAAAGAGGCACATGACCACAAGTTGCCTTTCCAAGTAAAGTTGAGTGATCAGCTTTGAAGAGAGTTATAGAGGTTAATATGATATCCTTAGGAAGAAGAAACGATGCTTTGTATGTTTAAAAACATTATTTTGAGTGCAAATGGAAAAGTGTTCTTTCTTGGAGGCAGAAACACATTAGCCAAAACTTTTAACTTAACAACAGAATTCCGGTTTATATCACACACGTATAATCAAAACCGTACATGGATCAGAACAGTAATGATCACAGGACAAATGTATTCTTACTCGATAAGTAGATCTTTATGAAAATTTGAAGATTCCTTGCTTCTGATTTTGAAAATCAAG
>NW_003852564.1:2429324-2431091 GCF_000181295.1 Otolemur garnettii
GGTTGAGCTATAGGTGCTGAGCCTTTATTTTGGAATTTAAGTACTGAGTTGGCCACTCTTTATTAATATAGAGTGATATGTATAGTGTATCCAGTTACAAAAATATGGACATTCATTTAACTGAATTTTTAATATTAAGTTATACTATATTTATGTTAATTTCTTTTCACTAAAGTAAGAAGTATCAGCTACGTTGCATATTCACTTTGTCACTGGAAATCTCAAACATTGGGAAAATAAATATTTATTGTGCTCAGCATGACCTCGGATTTTAAAAGTTCTGCATATTCTACCAGACTAGAAATGAACACAAAGTTCTATTATGATCTATACTCACTTTTCACTGGCATTTCATCTTAAGCTTTAGCTACACTAACAATTATCTACTCCTCAACACAGTATAATCACATTCTATTCATTTTACCTAAGGCACTTGTGCTTACAGTGTTTCACAAACCTTCATCTCTTACTTCTTCAAACTGAAGTTATCTTTTCTCTGAACTCTGCTCATGTCTTGATAATGATACTTGCCCAGGCGAGATGCTCCCCATTCCAGCATTCTGTGAATGCATACGTTGTGTCGTAATGAGCTCTAGTTAATTACCAACTGCGCAGGTACAGTGAATGTCTTCTTTATTGCTTCCCAGAGAATTTCACAGTACCTAATACATAATTTTCACTCATTAAACTAAACAATCAAAATAAACTGAATGAATGACTATCTCTCCTGGTTTCCAACCTCTGAATTATTCAACAATGTGCATTTTAACCACATGCATGGAATCGTTTTCATGCTTTCTTATATACACGTCTGTATGCAAACTTTTCTGTGTATCTGGATAACTAGAAGAATAGAAGTAGGGAGGTAGGTAGATAGAGATAGATAGATAGATAGATTTAGAGAGATAGAGGTAAGTAGGTAGGTGGTGGATAGATAATCTGATAGCAAAATACCACAAACCAAATCTCTTAATCTATTTTTTTTATTTCTTATAGCATAGCTGTGTATATTAATGTAATCATGGGGTACAGTGTGCTGTTTTCATTTGATTTCATAAATGACATCCTTCTCAAAAACCAACAGGATCTCTCTCTCTTCTTTCTCTGGTAGATAGATGGATATTATAGATACAGGTATATTCATACAGATAAAGATATTTAAGAGGAGTTTTATTAGGGGAATTGGCGAATGTGATTATGGATGCTAAGAAGACCCCGACATGTGATATGCAAACTAGAGACTCAGAAAAGCTGTTAGCATAGCTCAGTCTAAATCTGAAGATCTCAGAACCAGGAAAGCTGATGGTTAAACTCTTAATCTAAAGCCAAAAGCCTGAGAAGCTGAGAGCCATTTGTGCAAGTCCCAGCCTCCAAAGCTAGAGAACATGGGGTTCTGATGTCAAAGGCAAAAAAAGAAGGTTTCTCAGCTCAGAGAGAGAGAGAGATACCAACTGTACTGAGTTTTTAGATGATTCCACATTCACTACAAATTTCTGAATTATAAACCAAAAAGGAAACTCATTCAGTTATACAATGTAATTTATATCATGTATTTTTCTTCATTTGTAGCTACTTTTCTTTACAAAGTAGAATTTATTTCTCTTTTTGTGTTTTTACATTATTCTTCTACATCTCTAAAAGAGCATGATCAAAGAAATCTGTATTGGATGGAGGCTTGGGGATCTTGCTCCTATGTAGGATCCAGAAAATTTGGCATTCTCCAAAGTCTGTGAAAGGTACCTGTGGAAAGACTGATTGCTTATTTGC
>NW_003852564.1:2432428-2442628 GCF_000181295.1 Otolemur garnettii
TTCTTAAATCAGTCTCTCAGGCGTATGGAAACTTGTTGAATGGATTTATTTTCCAGATTTAGCATAACCAAAAATTAACCTGCAGGATAACTTCTCATCCCTTACTGGTGAAAGTGCTGTGTTTAAGCTCTTACAGGTATGAAGTCCCCTTTTTTCGAAGTGCATCTTGTAAGAATGAGAGAAGCAGCCAGACAACCTTGTCTTTTTTTATGTCTTCAGAGTATTTCTCTATGTGAATATTTCCACATGACTTTATAGACTCCCATAGGGAAAAACATTTTCTTTACCAAATCAATTCTGATTGTAAGGGAACAGAAATATAGGAACCCAAAAGTTGTGACGATTTTGAATTTGATTCCTTTGTGGTGAAGGAGCATCATCTATAAAGTTTTCAGTCTTTTCCAATGTGTTGAGATGTATTTTTAAGGCCCAAAGTATGGTTTATGTTGGGGAACTTTCTGGGTGCCTCTGAAAAGAAAATATTCTGCATTAGTTAAATGACTGATATACAAACATATGTTGGGTTGGCTCTTCCATATCCTTAGGGATTTGTTGTTGTTATTGTTGAGTGGATATATCTATTACCAAATGAGGAGTAAAAATAAGAGAATCTCCAGTTTTGATAGTGGATTTGTCTATTTTTCTTTTTTAATTATTTATTTATTTATTTATTTTATTTTTATTTTTTTGATTTATGTGTTTTTCTTTAATGTTAGTTTATCCTTCACATACTTTGGTGGTGACACATTTACAAGGGTAATGTCTTCCGGAAGGAACATTTTTAGCATTATGCAGTTTCCTCTTCATTTCTGATAATACTCCCTCCTCAAGCATAAATTGTCTTATATTAATACTGTATAGGAAGAAAAGCTTTTTGACACTTACTGTTTAATAGCGTGTGTTTGTTCATCATTTTGTTTTAACTCCATCCCTGGCTTACAAAGCGTTTCTTTTGAAGACGGTGCACAATTGAATCGTACTGCTCATTTCTCTGTCTTTAGATTGGAATGTTTAGTTCACTCGAACTTAATGAAATTATTCATATGTTTGGATCAAGTGCTCTTGTTTTGCTATTTGTTTCCTTTTTGTCCCTTCTGATATTTTTTCCTCCTTACCCTGCCTTCTTCTGAATTAATTGAGTATTTTTCATATACCTTTTTAATTCCTCTAATTGCTTTTTTAGCTATACCACTTTGCATTATTTAAGCAGTTGCTCTATGGGTTATATTATGTATAATTAATACATACATCAGAATCTATTTAGACTTAATATAGTAATATTGTTCTAATTCATGTAAAATGTAAGAACCTTCCAAAAATATAATTCCACTAATTGTTTCTGACATCCAAGATATGCTGGTCACGAATTTTACATTTATGTTCACTATGAACTATAGAAAACAATATATATATATATATAGCCTCAAAAAGTCATTTCAGTAGGATATTTGATTTCCTTCCACTAATGTGCAGTTTTTAACCTCATACTATTCGCCTTCATTCTGAAGAATTTCTTTTTAGTAAGTCTTATGTTGCTTGTCCCCTGGTGTCAAATTATTTTAGCTTTCATTTACTTGTAAACATTTTATTTATAATTTTGTTCCACTAATTGTTTTATCACATCATGACTCATATGTTAATGCATTTATGGGGGTACGCTATGCTGATTAATGGGGTACGCTATGCTGATTAATAATTAAGAACTAGAGTTACCACTAATTTTTGAGGAATATTTTCAGTAGATATAGAATCTTGGATTACCAGGATTTTTTTTTTCTTCCTTTTAAGCACACTGAATCCTTCGTGCCATAGTTTATAGCCTCTGTGGATTCTGGGGAGAATTTCTGCCATTGTATACATTGTTCTTTTGCTAAATGAAATACCATTCTCATCTGGCTTCCTTGGAGATTGTGTTTGCTTATTTGAATTTCATCAGTTTAACAATGGTGTGCATAGGAGTGTTCTCTTTTTATTCATGTTTATTGAGTTTCCACAGATTTCTTTCTTCTTTAAGCTTATGCTTTAAAACCACACTTAAAAATAGTTCTGCCAAAGTCATTTTTCCTCATTCTACCTTCTCCTTTTGAGGGACAACAGATCCTTGTGTTTCATTCTGTTTGACATTTTCCCAGAAGCCACTAAAGTTGGTTTCTCAAATAATTTGTTTTCCTTTATTTGAATATTGTCACTCTTGATTCTGCTGTGCCAAACTTGTTATGTGAACTATCTAGTAAAATTTCATTTCATAAATAAATGAAAAAATACTACAGACTTAGAAATTATCACTTTAGTTAGTACTTTTATTAAAAACCTCTGTGGTTGGTCAGAACAACATCGAAAAAGTTGATTAAGGAAATGGAAAATTCACATCAAATTTTGCTACTGTTTTGTCTGCTACAGAGCCAATTGGATTACAAAATGGTAACAGAAAGAAATCTTCAAAGTATTTTAGTTACATTTAAATAGTACACTTGTATGTAGAGTATGTTGTCTGAATACATTTAAATACATGACATTTTCATTTTTTAAAAAAGTCTCATTTTCAGGAGAATAGAGCCAGTTTTGCAAAATGACATTTCACTGGAACATACTGTTTGAACTGGTCTGTTTAGTTGTAGCAAAAGAAAGTCTCCAGCTGATCCCTTTGATTTCCCTAGCTGGTTTGTTTGATTACTCTCATATGGATATTGCAAAAACCATATGGGGGGAATTCACTTGTTTCGTATTTGCAACTAAAACCTGCTGGGGTGCTTAGATCTTACAGCTTATAAGCAAATAAGAGGGAAAGCCACATAATTTTTATTTCATGGCAAGGAATGAACTTTGTAAAACTCAAAATGAAAGTAACTTTTATACATTAGGGAACACAATATAATTTTGCCCAAAGATATTTGATTTTTTTTAGTTTGATTTGTGTTCTGATTCTTTGTTAGTTTGTTTAAATAATATCTCATTTTTCTTCTTTCATTTCATAATATTTCTTCTCAAGACTAATGCAACCTTGCAAATAATATGCTTTTTTTTATTATTCATTATATCCCACGTGACCAATGATTAAAAAAAATAGTAAAAGTCCATTCCCAAATAGCAGTCATACATTCCTTTGTATGTTGACTTATAAATTTTATTGTATACCTAATGTATACAAAATAATACTGCAGGTTTTAGGGATTCTATGATAAACAAGACAGAAATGTCACCTGTCATTACAAGTCTGCAGAACACAAACCATTTTTTTTAACTATGATTTTCAGCAGAAATAAGTGCTGTGGAAAAAATATAAAGCAGATTAAACAGAATATATAGTAAACAGTTCTGGTGTTCTCTAACACCAACCAGTGTCCCACATTTCAGTTCTATCCTGACACTATCCAGAGTTCACACAGACCCCACGGGTTAAGAGTGCTATACTACTAGAAGGTCCCCACTTAACAAGCCAATTTTAAGTCCTAGGACTCCTGTGCTTCTGACTAACTGGCTATGAATTAGGAGTTCCTGTGACCCTCTTCCGAGGTTTGGTAATATGCTATTCACAGAACTCAAGAAAACACTTTATTTCACTTACTGGTTTTCATTATAAAGGATATAACAGGCACAGGGCAAGGTATGAGGGGATAAACACCCCACCTTCCCAGCACTGCAGGTTTATCAACCTGGAAGCTTTCTGAACCTGAGCAGGTGTTTATGGAGGTTACCCTATGGGGCCTGATTATTTAAATTAGTGTTCACAATTCAAAATCTTCAGACCCTCTCTCCTCCTCAAAGGTTGGGATTTCCAAACATCTGATCTTGGCTTGGACTTTCTGAGCACAGGTCCCATTTAAAGTTAATTAGTACTCTCACCAGGGCTCATGGGATGCACTCAGCATTCAGGAAATCTAAGGATTTTAGGAACTCTATGCCAGGAACTAGGGATAAAAGACCAAAGATTTTAGTCCTTTCTGACAAAACAACATTTGAGCAGATACTTAAATAAAGTGAGGAATTGAGACTTGTGAATAGCTCAATGAAGTACTTCTACGAGAACATAAAACAAAGTTGCAAAGACATTTCTATAGAAAATGAAGAGTAGATTAGTAGAAGATGAACATACAGAACCATAAAGCATGCAGAGTATGTTCACCCTTATATACATACAAAATAATCAGTGACTACAGATTTTTTTACAACAAGAGAATGGTTTGTTTTGATGAATATTTTGAAACTATCACTCCAGCTGTTCTGCAGAAATGAACTGTTGGAGGCACAGGGGTCCAAGTTGTTAAACCATTCTATTTTTTTTATATTAAGTTTATGGACATATATATTTGGCATTACGGGGGTATTGAATAATAATGGAAACAAAACTTTTAGCTAAACTGATAGTTCCTCTGGAAGTCTTTTCTGAATTATTATGTAGAGTTAAGTGCTTTCTTGTCTAGGCCTATGGAACATCATTTTCAAATGTCTACTAAAAATAGAACCTGCTGCATTTTTATGGTCATTTGATTATATGTCTAAAACCACCATTAGTAGATTATAAGCCCCTGGAGAACTGATTCTGAGTTTGTGCATCATTTTGCCTGGTGGTTACTGTATTGTTGGTAACTGATAGATTTTACTGAATGTGTGAATTAACCCACTCTTGTAAATGTTTCTTTTGAGATTTAAATACCCAGTGTGCCATACTGCTTGGTTTATTATAATATTTTTTTTACACAAAGAGAGAATCTTTCTTTAAAAAAGTAAATCTGTTTTATTTAGTGTACATGTGTATATTCATGAGATGACTTAGAAAGTAACAACTTCTTTTTTCATATAATACATTCCAGCAATTTTATGACCTTTACATTCAACTTTTCTTTCCTTACGGTTTTAATACAACATATTGTAGCACACTAAAATGAAATCTTTATTTTACACCATATGGTTGGTAGTCTTCTGTAGCAGTCAGCAACTACTAAAAGTTTGGAGAAGAAAAAAGGAACATATTTCATCCACATGTATTATCCTGTTATTGTTTGCTGAGAAATAAACAAACTTAAATAAGAGAGCTTGCATAGTCAATAGAGAAAGGAAGAAACAAATACTGTTCTGTTTTACTGTTTTGCAATGCCATAAAACTACAGAGTTTTGGAGAGTTTTGAAAAAGAATTGTACTAAAGCACACGGTACGATTTAAACTTCCTAGAACAACTGTAAAACAAACAAATTTTAAAAGTTGTACTAAGTGATAACATGAAATAGGTGATCACAGATTGCCAGTCACGTCCCAATTTCTCATGTACTATTCATTGGCATATTACCTATCCACTGCAACTCATTTAAATTTTTGTTCATACTTCTCATTTAAAATAAGAAGAAATAGGGGTGATGCCTGTGGCTTAAGGAGTAGGATGCCGGCCTCATATACCAGGGGTGGTGGGTTCAAGCTCAGCCCCGGCCAAAACTGCAAAAAAGAAAAAAACAAAGAAGAAATAAACCATCTACATATTATTTTAAAATTATACAAATAAGTGTTTTCCTAATATGTGTATTTGTAATATTCATAAATATGTTCTTATATTATTCAAAAGCACCTTTTATTTTAAGATACGACTACTTTGTAAAATGTAAGATTAAAAAAATCCAATTAAACAAATCTTACCTTTTAAAGATAAACTTAACAATTTCAGCACCTTTAACAATTCTGTTTGTATTAGATTTTTTACAAAATCAGCAATTGTGTACATTTAATAAGTCTATAATGAGCTTTTATTAAATTGCATTTAAAAAAGAATATACATTAAGAAACATTTAAAATATTGTTGTATTATGGAATTACAAAATAGTAAGAGCATTCCAGAATAAGACAGGTCTTAACTTCCTGTTATGATTAAATAATAGATATATTTCCTGCTAGTACATGTAATTTCTGTAACATCTTGAGTTAGGCATAAAACATCATTTATGTATTTTTAAAGAACAAAGACTTCAGGCAACACGAAAACTACCACTTATAAAGGAAATTCAGAGCATTGAGAAGTCTATTTACATAAATGCTTCTCCCCAGTTTTTAATCCATTGCTTAGCACTACATTAAATGTAGGAGGTACATGTTCCTTCCATTTGCCAGAATACAGCTGGGTGACTAATTTTACTTTTTCTTGTTGCTTTGAGAAAAAAAAATATCATTGTATGCTATTAAAATACGTAATTACTACTAGTCAGTCATCCCATTCATGTGATTTAATTTGAAATTAAATAGAACACATTAGAACTATTCTGTTTGATTATTTTTAGCAAAGAAACCTTTAGGCAGAATTATAAATTAAGCTATTGCTTTCTTTAGAAGGACATTCATTTCTTGAAACTCATTGACATTGGTCTAATTTAGTTTTAATGCAGTGGGTC
Source organism: Otolemur garnettii (assembly GCF_000181295.1). Taxonomy (NCBI): domain Eukaryota; kingdom Metazoa; phylum Chordata; class Mammalia; order Primates; family Galagidae; genus Otolemur; species Otolemur garnettii. Next base: position 2,438,801 of record NW_003852564.1, read on the forward strand.
ACTCAGTGAAAATAACATGGTTTGTTTTTGCATCATGTTCTGCAGGGGTTTACCTCCTGAGATTAAGAAATCAATGCTTATTCTAGGTATTCAGCTTATTCTCTCCCTTGAGTCCTGGAGAGCTTATATATTTCTACTTAGTGAAGCCTGCCGAGAAGGCCAAAGTAGTTACGTTTGCTTCAAAGCAATCATAAGCATCCCTCTGAAGCAGTTCTTCCCTGGGGCACAATTAGGATGATTTTTCCCCTCTGCACAGAACTGCTTTTAATCACTTTGAAGTGGCTGTAATTATTTCTTTCTGACCGCTGTTGGGCCTGGATGCACAAAGGTTACTAACACCCAGGATATATAATTCCCTTTCTTAATCTTATGGGAGGTTCAGCAAATATCACTTAAAAAAAAACCTGCCTAAATTATCCAACAATCAAACTCTCAGAAAAATCTAAAGCTTATTAATAGGTAAACAGATGATTTGCTTTTGATACAAAGCTTTTGTAAATATGTCCGTTTTGGTCTGAAAACCTATTTTTCATACATAGAAGTTCTGTGTTTAATGGAATTAATAGGTTTAAATAACTAAGGGATACTTCTTATGCCCTTAAAAACACTCCATTAAACAAAAATTTCTTTCCCGTCTTCTTTTGGGATCTCACTGACGTGTTAAGTGTGCAATCCTATGTGAAACTGTCATTTGGCTTAATAAATGGAGCTTACAATATAAGTCACTCCTATTTTCATTTACACAGCAAGGTAATACCCGCATTCTTTGTTGTATTTATTATGTTATGCATAAAGAGTAGAAATATGTTCATAAGAGAAATTTAAAGGTTTAATTGATGTTCCTTTTTAATATCTTACCGTAGGGTGACCCATTGTTTTTATGCTAGAAAACACACATATCCAATCAACCAAAGACTGTTTAGAATTCCAAAATTTTACCATTTGTAAATAAATTCATTAGTGGTTGTCATTAATGCCTTTCACAAAATTTGCCTGGTTCTCATTCTGGTTAATGTGTGATGAACAAATCTTAGAAATTAAGGCAACAATAACCTTACCTACCAGGCAACATAACCTAGTAGTCACTTTGCAGCCCTCATTTTCGTGATTCGGCAGTACTTCACAGAGGTGATAATTTTGTATCTTTTGAAACATCTTTCTCTAGGTTAAGAGACACTATGAATTTCCAGATTTCCTCCAGCCCTACTCGTTGGGGACCAGCCCCAAACTACACTATGGGTTCTTTCCCAGTGACTGGTGGAGATGAGAAGATAAAGAAAAAATGAAGATTTGAAGACACAAGAAGAAAGTTTTTTAAAGCCGGCTGGGGGATTGTTCACCTCCAAGCGTGAGGACCGCTGAAGCCCCTCACTCAAGGCTAGTTTCCTTTGTACTACACACATCACTGTTTTAATCATTGGTCTAACGGGGGAAAACTAAACTCCTCTGCCATGGTTCTCGCTGGGCTTGCATTTTCTAACCAAACTATTTTTTATTTTTTTTTTTTGAGACAGGAGCCTCAAGCTGTCCCCTGGGGTAGAATGCCATGGCATCTCAGCTCACAGCAACCTCCAACTCCTGGGGTCAAGCGAGTCTCCTGCCTCCACCTCCCAAGTAGCTGGGACCACAGGCACCTGCCACAACGCCCGTCTATTTTTTGGTTACAGCTGTCATTGTTGTTTGGCGGGCCCAGGCTGGATTTGAACCAGCCACCTTGGGTGTCCATGGCTGGCGCCTTAGCCACTTGAGCCACAGGCACTAAGCCCAAACTATTTCTTTATGTGAAGTAGACTGATTCACCTCTTATGAATATTACTCTAAGTTATTTATGATCTTAACACAAACAGCACATGGGATAGGAAACACAGTCCAGGAGCAATGTCAAAGCAGATCCCAATCAGACCCTGCACACAAACCCCTGGAAGCTTTGTGCGCAGAGGAGCTGGGGCTTCTGCCCATGCCAAGATGACAGAAGAAAGGAGGTATTTTTCTCCTTATTTTCCCAAGAGACTTTTTCTCTCTTAACAAGGTTTAGGCACCCACTTTGTCTCCAGGGAGTTCAGAATTCCCTTGCTAACTCCCAAATGCACTCACTCTCCCTGAGAGAGCAGTCTGGCCCACAGCAAGCCTTGTCTCTCAGTGCTCAGTGACCCTTGAGCTGAGTCACACTGGGGGAGGGCTGAAGCTCCAGCAGGACAGTCTGCTTAAAAACACCAGGCTTCACACTGTTGCACCTCGCTCCAGCTTTTGGGTTTTTCTGATCCACTTTTCTCCTGTCTCTATTCCTTTTTGCCCATCATCTGCAATCATTTTCTTAATTCAATTCCTAACCTACTTATAATAAACAATTAGAAATTGTTTTTAAGCTTATTAAATCATTATTTCTCGCAATGCAAACACATCAAGATATGACTCTTCCCTTAAGTACCCACATGTCCTCTCACACCCACTGCCTGCTGTTTCTTAGCTTTCTTTGATTGGTGTCTTCTCATCTCCTTAAGCCCCTAACATATGGAGATTCCTCAGGATTTAATCCTTGATTCTTATAATGACTGTGGAAGAATAAGCTATCCTAAACCTCAGTAGCTTAAAACTGTAAGTATGTATTAGTGCTGATTTAGAGCAGGCTCTGCAGATTTTAATTGCTTATACATGCACACCTGTGTTTAGCTGGTAGGTTCTGAGATGGAGGGTTAGTCATAATAGCATCACTTACATTTCTGGAGACTGGCAGCTCATTGACCTGAGTCATGCGATTCTCAGCAGCATGCAGGCAGGACTGAGCTTGTTCATATGGCAGTGGCAGGATTCCAGGAGAAACCAGACACACAGAAGGTATCTAGAGAGATGGCTTGACTCCTCCATTTTATTGGCCAAAGTAAGTCATGAGGCTGGCTGGCTGAGAGTGACAGGAGTTTAGGTGGAGGCTATCTAATGATGGAAAAAGTTACAAAGTCATATTAAAAACAACACAATACAGGGATTGCAAAGAACTGAGATCACATTTGTGGTTGATATCTCATAACTGCTGCTTACCTCTTCATGTTTTTTTATTTTCTCAGGGAGCTTATCCAATAGCAAAGTGGATTTAAATCTCATCTATATGCTGATAATTTCCAAATTTTTATCTGCAAATTTTATCCCCCTGAAACCTTAGACTTAAATAACCAATATCATAATTGATAGCTTTAATTTGATGTCAAATTATCTCCTCAATTTTAAAACATCTCAATTCAAGTTCCTTGTTGCCCCTCTTGCCTACCTTACCAACTTGATCCTATACAATTCTTCCTTACGTCAGTTGTTGGCATCTGTATTCTTTAGTCTTTGAGCCCACAATACTGAAGCAATGTCAAAGCTTTTTTTTTTTTTTTTGCTTCCAAACCCTACATTCACTCTAACATAAAATACCTGTCTTCCTGAAAGTACATTCTTTATCTGACCACCTCTTACCAGGTCTAGTTCCTCCATATCCAAACATCTTTAATCTCCTGATGCCGTTATTGAAAGAGACTGTGTTTTCCTCCTTTTGCTCTAGCTAACCTATGATTTATTCTGCCACAGCAGCCAGAATAATTCCACTAAAACTGGAATTAACTTGTATTAGTCTTCTACTCAAAACATTTCTATAGCTTTCTGACTCAGTATAAAAGGCAATATCTTTCTAGTGAGCCCTTTCATGTATCTTGTTCAATTTTTCACATTACTGTGATTGAGCCATAGTTGACATCTTGCTCTACTTCAAACATCTCAACATGTCTGGCACATTGATGCTTCAGGACTTTTGCAATAGTTGTAATTCTGTGTGTAATTCTCTTCTATGTCCAT
>NW_003852564.1:2442904-2448130 GCF_000181295.1 Otolemur garnettii
CACTGAGGTACAGACACTGCCCTCCAATTTCACACTTTTAATGTGTCCTTTCCTGATTACCATATTCTAAACTGAATATCTCTCTTCTTACGGTTTCCCTTCTAGAACTTGCTATTTCTCTACCTGCTTTGTTTAATTCACCATTACACACATACAGGCACACACGTGTATAATCACTCCACTCAATTATTTTGCTCTATCTCATGCCCCAAATTTTAAAGCTACTTGAAGGTAAAGATCTTCAATCATTTATTTTTATGTTTCTTGCCTAATAGTTCCTATGACATAGGGGTCCCTCAGTATACTTGTTGATAAAAAATAGCCAAAGAAAGCAAAGTATTCCAGATGAGTCCTATGATTAAGCCAGTTGGAAACACAGATTAAAGACATATAATAAATAAAATAGGCTAATCAATAGACAATATTTATAGAATGCTCTTTCATTAGAAACAAATTTTTGATACATGATTAATTTTATTAAGGATAATAAAGAAATTATAGAAATCTATATATGAAATTTTTAAACACTATTACTATCTCCCCATTTGGGATAAGTCTGTGTGTGATAAAATTTTTGCAATTTGGAAAGGTTGATTGAGATGAAAAGAGTTAATTCATGTTTTACTCAGAGTATCTATGTATTTATTAGTTTCTTAAGATACATACACAAATTAATTATATTTTAAAATTAAACATTTAAAAAATATCTTTGACATAATTATTCATAATTATATACTAAAGAATGAACTTAACCTTATTATCATAATTATATCTGAAAAGCAAAAATATAAAATTGAATATGATGACCAATTTAAGCAAATACAAATCATATACTTGTGTCTATTTCATAAACTGTGAAAATTATAATTATCTGCATTTTCTTAAGTGCACTAAATGCTTATGATAGTGCTAACAGTTTTATATTTTTACTATTTCTTATTAATATGTTGGTTTTAATGTATAAGTGTTATTACAGTTATATTAAATAATTCATTCAGTAGTTTTTCTTAACCATATAGACTTTAGCCTAAAAATAAGATTGTAAAATCACCTGTCATTTATTTATAAAAGCTAAAAAGTAATAAGTAGCATTTTTCATCACATTTATTTGTAACCTATTGGTAGAAAAGAAAGATATTGTCAATGATTAGAAAATTGTTGATCTCAAAATTGGTTCCATTCCTCTGCAAGTATATTCCCTTTTCTTCTGGAAAACACAGAAGCACAGAAACCAGCTTTAATTAAGATAAATTCAGAAGCCTCTAGAGTTTATGAATTAAAAACAGTAAAAATAAAAAATACATACAAATATAATTATAGCTTAAACTTTTTTTTCCCATTAGCAGTCAATTGTAATTCAGACACTATGTTGGAGCCTTGATTAAAGTAACCAGACCTGACCTATTATGTTCACACTGGCTCCACAGTCTATCTGAATTTAAGAAAAACAGTTTATTCTTTAATCTTTATCATTATTATTACTGTACAATATTGGGAAGCAATTTAACATTACCCAGAGAATCAAATTGTCTCGAATATAGTTTATACATAATTGTTGGAACCTAATTTGTCATAGACAACAAACCATATCAAAAATGAATAGATAAAAGACTCATAGGTGATCCAGTTTAAGGACTTCTTCACTGTGAACATTGAAATAATATTCTTTAAAGTCATTAAAATAAAAGATCAGGAAATTTGCAAAGAACTTCAAAGTATTAAAAAAAGAGCTACATGGAAAGTGTAGTACTGAAAAACACAATAGCTAAAAAATATAAATCTGTAGAAATGTTTTATACCAAAATTTAAATAGTAAAATGCTTAGTGTATGGAAAGATGGGTTATAAAAATACACAGACTATACCAGGAAGAGATATAAAAGTGTAGAAAAACAAAAAATATTATAGGGGTATGGTGAAAAAAAATTAAACTGTATATGAAAGGTTACTGTATATGAAGGAGGAGAGGAAAGCAGTGTGATATTTGAAGAGAGATTTCCCTTTCTAAACTTGATGAAAGATACTAAGCCACAGATTCAAAAATTCTGATAAATTCTAAAGAGGAAAAATAAAAGAAATCACACCAAAGCAAATCCTGTTATCATTGCTAAAAATCAAAACCAAAGTATTAAAAAATCTGAAAAGAAAATGCCTTTACTTATGAATCATCAGCAATATATACTGAGAAATAAGACAATAGCAACAACCAAAAATAAACTCCAAAAGAGATTGAAGTGATATTTTCAATGTGCTGGAAAAAAAAAAATCCCCAGCCTAGAATCTATGGCCAATGAAAATAATAATAATCTTGATAAATAGAAATGAAAAAAGGACTAGTCAGAAAAAAAAGAAGTGCTATTTGTTAAATACATGCCAATACTAAAGGAACTCTAAAAAGTATTATTTTGTCAGCAGAAAAATAAGAGTGGCTATAAACCTAAGTAATCTAGCAGGAAGATTTAGTAAAGATATCACAAGAAAAAAATTGAACCATCACTGATATATTATACATATAAGCATTACAATATGCATGTATGTGAACACACATTGTAAGAAAAGAAGTTAATAGGAAAATACCACTCATGAATATAGATGTGGAAATTGTACATAAAATACTTGCAAACACAAGGAAGTAATATATATCTCACCAATAATTTGATTTTTATTCCAGAAATAATAAATTGGTATAACAATGTAAGTTACCACTTTAAAAAATGAAGAAATAAAAAGTATATACTCATCTTAATATACAACAAGAAAACAATTCGAGATTACAGAGAATATAATACAACATCAATTCATGTTGAAAACAATGCTCACACTTCTTACCAAACTAGAAATTAAATAGAAATTTCCTTTATTTTATAAGGAATATCTACAAAACCACAAGGCAGAATATTTGATAGTCAATTACTGAAATATTTTCTCCTGAAAGGATAGCTGCCATGAATACTTCTATTCAGTTTTTGCCAAGAGCTTGCCGTTGGCAATATGGTAAAATAATAATGATATTGTAGTCATGATCTCTCCCAATGCCTGGTCCTTGGTCCCACAGACCACAAGAGTAAGTGAAAAGACAAATATTCTTGATAGACAAAAGGGGGGCATCAGAGCCTTGGTAAGCCAAAGGGGAGTTCCCAAGTGAGTGTGTAGCCCATGTGGGCCTTCTGTCTAGGGTTTTATACACTAAAAGGGGATTTGGGGGAGATGGGATGTCACAACCCTTTGGCACCAGGGACTTAGGGGCAGAAGTTAATTTTAAAACTGCCCTTGTGCAGGAATTTGGCCCCACTTGGGTGTGTTCTGGGCTCCAGGAGGGGCAGCTTCTTGTTTAGTGTGTGTTCTCTGTTCCAGGAGGGGTGACCCAGATGACATACTGGTTGGGCTGGTATTTATGAGCCTTTTTATGGCTGGAGATGGCGTCTTTGATAAGACTGATTTCTGAGCTCATCCAGGCTTAGAAAATGGGGGTGGGTGTGGTCCCCATCCAGCCCTGAGAAGGGGACCCCTGTGTCAGTAATATTAGTATTTATAACACAATGTATACAAATAGAAAGGAAGAAATCATTTCAGACAAATTATAGTGTACGTAGAAAATTCTACAAAATCTACAAGTATGCTCCTAAACGTAATAAGCAAATGTTAAGTTTGCAGCACATAAGAACACTATGTACAATCAATTATACTATATAGATAATATGTAACATACAGTGGCAAGATATGTAATTTAGCACAGCTGCACAATTTCAGGGCATGCTTCCTTGCTACATCATTGAAGTTAAAGTTTTTGTACTTTTTCCTATATCCACACTAAAATTATATACAGTTATGTAAACCAGTGAATATGTCTGCTGTTTGCAGTCACTCACTTCTACACGGCAGTGCTCCAGTGATTGCTCTGATTTTTTTTTCACTAAGGCACTTTCCTTTTTCTTTATTTTTACATTAAATCAGAGCTGTGTACATTATGGGGTACAATGCGATGGTTTTATATACAATGTGAAATACTTTCATTAAACTGGTTAACATAGCCTTCACCACATTTTCTTAGTTATTGTGTTAAGACATTTATATTCTACCCTTAGTAGATTTAACATGTACCCTTGTGAAATGCACCATAGGTGTGGTCCCACCAATTACCGTTCCTCCACCCAGCCTCCCCCCTCCTGTACCCTCCTCCTCCTCTTTCCCCTTCATCTTGGCCTGTAGTTGGGTTATAGCTTTCACATGAAAGTGTGGGTGCTTAAAATTGGTTTCACATTAGAGCTGAGTACATAGGATACTTTTTCTTCCATTTTTGAGGCACTTTCCTTTTTCTACGTGTGATATGGAGAGTATAAGTTGTACTGCTGATGGAGAAAATAGATGAGAAAAGCAAATACAGTCTGGTAGGAGGAATTCATTTATCAAATGAGGACTTGTTGAGTTTCTTTTGTTGATTGTTTAAAGGCCAAATTTATTGAACTCTTCAGGGTGCTGTTGCTTTTCCTGTCAAATTCTTTGTTCTTTAAAACCACATACTCTAGCCTTTTCATGTCCCCTCTACACATTCAAGTTGAAGAAAATTATTCTAATTAGGAAAATTAATGTGTATATCATCACATTTTTGGAGTTTCACACACCACTTATGTGCTTCGTTAATAAGGTTTTTATCACTCAATTTTATTTTATATCACTGATTTTCAACTGATAGGCTGTAGCATACTGGTGTACCATGAAAAAATTTAAAGAGCATTAATTAAATTATTTTCAAAAGAAGTTCAAAAAACTGTACACTCTTTTTCTGCTTACTTTTTTTTTTAATGAATACAATAAGTGTGTCATTGAAGTTTGACTATAGATTCAAGTGTGCCATGAAATAAGAAGGTTGAAGACCCCTGTTTTAGATGAACACATAGAGTTTATTTTAAATGTTGTATTATTTCATTTCCTTGAACAATTATGACTGAGTGACTGTGATGTATCCAGCATGTACATATAGTAACTGTGAACTACACTAAAGGACTGTGCCCATATTAACAAAAAAACATGGTTTACAACCAACAGTCAAAAAATGTCTTTGAAGGTAAACTTGCTATATAATTTTTATAGAATGTACAGGATCTTATCTACGAGTATCTTTTTTTTCTATTAAATGTTAGCTGTGTACATTAATGCAATCATGGGGTACAGAGTGGTGTTTTCATATACAATTTGAAATATTTTCATCAAACTGGTTAACATAGCC
>NW_003852564.1:2453317-2454241 GCF_000181295.1 Otolemur garnettii
GGGTCCCTGTCTACCCCTGAGTGGAGAACTCTGTATTACTTATATCTATTCTAAATTCCTCTTTCTGAAATTTAAGTATGTGATTTTTTAAAATGTTTAGGCTGGGGAACTGTAGGGAGAAGATATACACCCAGTTCCTTGGCTGAGGAGAGAGAGGGCTATCAGTTTTTTCTTTCTATTGTTTTAAAATAAATAATTAAGGAATATCACTACATATCTTCTTTTTGACTCTTCCTTTTTTTCTACTAAAGTTTCATTTAATTAGGCAAACATTCTCTTCTATCCTTGCTTCATCTGAGTCAAGTACACCACAAGCAAAGATTTTTTTCATGGAAAATATCATCTCATTACTAAAGGAAATTGGACGCAAATTCAGTATTGCAAACTGTTAGGCTGCAGCTTAATTTTCTCACTAGTTTAAAAGTGAATGCATAAAAGTGAATGAACAATGTAGTGAATATGAAAGAAAGATTTGTTAGCCTCACCTTTTTTTAGAGTTTCCAGGTGGAAAGATGGGGAAATTATTTTACCTTTCCCTTTCAAAATGTGGTGTTCCCTGTCTAACAGAGATTATCTGTTACCAGGTATGGTAACTCTATACCACATAAGTGCTTTTTATTTGGCATGTAATAACTTTTGGAAGTCTGTTGATAATTGGAACTTATTAACATATATGTGCGTTGCTAAACTTTCTGGGCTCTGTGGCTTTAACACTCCTTCTATACTTGACGTAGAGTGTCCTATCTCTTTGATTTCCCCCATGTGTTGAATTTAGCTAGGAGACTTTAATCACAAGCTCTATTTTCAACCAACACAGCAGAGTTCAGCAGATTGGGACTCAGTGGGACATTTCTCCAGAACATTTCTTTTAGTGAATAGAACCGTTATATGCTCAAACGCCCCTAATTTTTAATTGTTGTTGGG
>NW_003852564.1:2454932-2465927 GCF_000181295.1 Otolemur garnettii
TATATATGTATGTATAAATACACAAAGTTCTGAAAAAATAAAATTAACAAGTTTTTTAACAATTAAAAAGCTTGTTAAACAATTTTGAATAGACAAATTTAAACTCAACAGTGTTCTTCTAGATAAAATAGTATTTTTTTATACTTCATTGTGTCATAAGTCATCAGATAGTTTTGAAAGAAATGTAATTATGGACAAAGATGATTGAGCTTCCCTTAAGACTGTCCTATCTGTCAAGGTATAAAAATGTCTCAATCTATGAGACAGATGGTATTGTAGTTTGAATGCAAGCCAACCTTGAATGAAAGATCAAAGAGAGAAAAGCATTTATAAAGTTTTTAACTAAAAAGCAGATTCGATTTTAAAGGCATGCAATGGCTTGTTGAATAGGAATGTAGAATGATTTTTCAATGTTATTTATAATTATGCAATATATGTATAGGATTATAATGAGTAATTAAAGTTATAAATTAGCTGTAACATTTAAATAGTTATATAGGTGAAACTTAGGTTTTAAGTTCGAATTTTCCCTCTTAAATTTGCATTTTCACCAGGAAATATTATTCCTTGTAATTATGTCCAATAGCTATAATGTTAATTAGGTTTTCAAAAACACCCCAAATTAATCAGTAAGAGTTAAAACTTATGTGACTATTATAATATTTATTTTATCTTTAGAATCATATAATTCAAATTTTTATTGGCCTAGAATGGAACCCCAGTGTCATAGATTTTCTTTGTCTTGATAATTGAGTTTAATGGATTTTTATTGTACTGCAATGGATTTCACCGATCTTTGGGACTTCAGATGAGTTATTTTAAAATTGCATCTCACTCTGACACATTATTTTAGAACAAAATTTCGTGACGTGAACACTAACATATTTATATTAATGATTTTGCTATCTATATTTGCAGATTTCTATTGAAATCTGATGTGCTTTTGAATTAATGATGGGATACCATGTTTTTTACATAAGTTCTGGATAAAATTTATGAACTAATTTGTAAAATAATTAAGCTATGTGTTATTGTGTGTGTGTGTGTGTGTATGTTCTAGTTGATAGTATGATTGCTAGATTGTTTACCTAAGGCAGTTGATATTCTTGTAGAGAATTCTGTCTTTAAAATTTGAATGACAGGTCCACATGGACAGCTCTAGGCAATTAGCTTATGATTTTTTTTTTTAACCAAATAACTGCTCTGGACATTTGGCTGCTTGTCAAACAACCCACACAAGATTTAAGTGGTGGTTGTCCTGTAATACCTGACAATTCTCCAATTTTAGGATTCTTTTTTTTTTAAATATAATAATTAGTGGTTTCTTGAGTTTATAAATGCTGTCATTGATTTACTAGGTGAAGGTCACTATGGCCTGAAAAAAAAAATTCTAGCATTATTACAGAAGAACAAACCCACTTTCTAGAATGTAATTGGTTAGTCAAGATTTGTTCTTAATTCTGGTTATCTTGAGCAAAAACTTAGAACTGTCACTTAAGAGTTGTCATTGGTTGAATTACATTCTCCAAATGACATTTTGAAGTCCTAATTCCAGGTCCAGTGAATATGAATTTATTTGAAAGAGAGTCTTTTTAGTTGTGATCAGGTAAAAATGAGGTCATTGAGATGAGTCCTAATTGAATATGTTTGGTTTCCTTATAAGAAGAGAAGGCAGGGCTCAACACCTGTAGCACAGTGGTTATGGTGCCAGCCACACACACCAAGGGTGGCAGGTTTGAACCACCAGATAATCAACTCCAACAAAAAAATAGCCAGATGTTGTGGCAGGCAACTGTAGTCCCAGCTACTCGGAAGGCTGAGACAAGAGAATTGAATAAGCCCAAGAGTTGTAGGTTGCTGTGAGCTGTGACTATGTGAGGGGGACATAGTGAGACTCTCAAAAGAAAAATAAAGCAGAGAGTTATGGAGAGAAGACACAGAGGGAAAGATTGGAGTGATAAAGCTGGAAAGCAAGGAATGCCAAGGATTGCCAACCACCACCAAAGGTTAGGAGGAGGCAAAGAAGAGTTACCTCTGGAGTCTCAGAAGGAACATGGCCCTGCTGACATCTGAATTTTAGACCTCTAGATTAAAGAACTGTGAGATACCACATTTTGTTATTTTAAGCCATCCAGTTGGTATTACTTTGTCATGATAATCCCAAGAAAGTAATACAGAAATGAGATGTAGTGGTAAAATCAGCTTCAAATCAGTAACATGATCAGCTTAATCTACCAGGAAACTAATTCAGTGCACAAATTATTCAAATTATGTATTAAATTAACCTACAAAAATAAATTGAGGTCAATAAACATTTATCATATACTCTTTGCTATGTCTTTAGACATGTTTTTAATTCCTAGGGGACAGGAGAGGCAATGGGAGGAGAAAAGTGGAATATACACACTCGTATATAAACACACACCTATACACAAAGACAGTGTCAAAAAGTGTATGCACATTTTAAGAGAGGAAAAAACTGTATTAAAATGATAATACTCAATAGACAATGTGATTTTGTACATTGCATCTCGAATCTCTAATAATTGCAGAAGTCAAATATTCAAGCTGAGAACACAGGTTTTCCTTTCTTACAAAGTATATACATTTTTGGCACCCTCTGTGTGTATGTGTGTGTGTGTGTGCGCGTTTGCATGTGCACATATAGATGTGTGTGTGTGTGTGTGTACATAATCTTAGTTTTTTAAAGAACTAAGAACTAAGAAGTGATATTGGACACCTAAATTGTTAAATTTTGTACAGTGCAGAATTGTGTAATTGCTAACTAACATTCAATTGAGGTGTTTGGTTTAAAATGAGTGTCGGCATTTCAGAAAGATTTCAAAGAACAAAAAGAAGTGCATAAATTTGCAGAGATTAGTGGAAAGCATAAGAATGAGTAAAACAAACATTTTGAAAGTAGGCGACATTTTAAGAAGTAGTGAAATAAAGTATTTCATACATACCATGCATGTTTGTTTATGGTTTATTTTCTCTACATAATTGTGTCTTTACATTAAGTCTATGGATGAAGAGACATAAGTAAAGAAGACTGAGAAAAATGGCCATTGGTGTACATTCTTGTATACTGCTCTGGGTGAAGACAGCTTAGCCAATATATCCCAAGGATATTCGCAGGGCCAGTAGAGCTACTGGGGTGGGTGAAAGAGTAAGGGATCATAAATCTGCCTGTGAAGCTGGGCAAGGTGGCTCACGCTTGTAATCCTACCACTCTGGGAGCGGGAGGCAGGAGGGTCACTTGAGCTCAGGAGTTCAAGACTAGCCTGAGCAAGAGTGAGATCCTGTCTATTAAAAGTAGAAAAATTAACCATGTGTTGTGGTGGGTGCCTATAGTCCCAGCTACTTGTAAGGCTGAGACAGGAGGATTATAAAAGCCCAGGAGTTTTAGGTTACTGTGATCTAGGCTGATGCCACAGTACTCTAAAGTGGGAAACAGAGTGAGACTGTCTCAAAGTCATAAATAAAAATGAAATAATTGGGTGGCACCTGTGGCTCAAAGGAGTAAGGCACTGGACCCATATACCGGAGGTGATGGGTTCAAACCCAGCCCCAGCCAAAAACTGCAAAAAAAAGAAAGAAACAATTAAAAAATAAATCCGCCAGTGTTTGGTAGAGTCTTTAAGGTAGATAGTGAGATACTGTTCCACATTGTGTCAGTTAGCTATTGCCACGATCATGATGCTCAGCAATGTGCAACAACAGGGGTTTAGGGCTGTCTTGTTTGAAGTCAAATAGATGTTGACTGGGCTCCAGTGATCTTGGCTGGGCTTGCTCACAAGTCTTGAACCACTGATCTGCTGATCTAAGCTGGCCTCAGATTATGCTCTATGGCCACTCATCTTCCAGAAGGCCAGCAAGCCCTATTATCATGGTGAAGGTGGAGGCACAAGACCCAAGACCACAAATGCAAACACTCAATACCTCCTCCAGCCTGGGTTTAGAGAAATTAACTCCACTCCTTAGGTGAGAAACTACAACCTAACATGACAAAAGCAAGGGTCCGATAAAGATAATAAAATAAGGTGATTATTGCCACCTCCTATAAAGAATTAACTTCCATCAATCCTCAGGGGCCCTACCACAACCTTATTTTATTTCTATGTAGCATATATATTATTCTAGGAGTCTGAAATTAATCATGATTCTAAAAACACAACTAGGTAAATTTTTAGTTTAGTTACACAAATCACTTTTATGAGCATGGTTTCCATGAATCTTCTGAAAGATTCTACTTTAAGGTGTAAAAAAAAAAAAAAATACAGATGTCTATTCCTGAAAGGATGAGGAAATAAAGTATTTAGTGGTAAACTCAAGGTGATCAAAGGCCCTGAGAAGCCCTTGTTGGTTAGCTAGTCTCTCAGGCAAGGACACCTCGTTCTATTCAAAGTTTTGAATGACTAGAAAATAAATTTACCTTGATATTTAAATTTCTGCATCTTATTGTAATTATAAAATTATTTTGACTACAGAATATTTTGTACAAGAAATTCAGCACCATTCTCTATTAGACTTGGTTATAAGATGACAGTTACAGCTGACAAATAAACTCAGCCATAGTGGTTTGCCATTCTCTAGAGTCTGCATGTACCCTTGATCTGTGCTTTGATTTATTATTTTTTGCAACAATTTTTGTGGATTGCAATGGGTTTACCATTATGCCTTTTTTTCTTTTAAACTCATCCTTATTTTTTCAAATGTCCCATTAGACAAATGTTTCTAAGTATACAGTCACATTTTTCTAAATAAATAATGCCTGGTAGAAATTTTGTCAACAAATTCAAATATCATTATCACTAGTTAGTCTTTCCTTTTTCTTTCTACAAAGATACTATTTGTGCATATCAAGTCTGGTTAACTCAAAGATTTATTTCTCTGATTATAATGTTTCCTGATATCTATAAAACAAATAATTGAGAATGGAATATTTCAAAATTAGAGAACATGAAGTTTTTTTCCCAACTAAAGAAAATGCAATATGAGGATTGAAAATATTTTCCCAACCCATCATCCTTCCATTTTCAGGACCGTAAAAGAGAGTCTTCCTGCCACTCATTCATTTACTTATTAAGACAGTGATTATTGGTTTTGTTTTTGTTTTTTGAGACAGAGTCTTACTTTATCACCCTTGGTAAAGTGCTATGAAATCACAGCTCACAGCAACCTCCAACTCTTGGGCTTAGGTGATTCTCTTGCCTCAGCCTCCCAGTAGCTGGGACTACAGGTGCCCGCCACAATGCCTGGCTTTTTTTGCTGTTGCAGTTTGGCCAGGGCCAAGTTTGAACCTACCACCCTCCATAAATGGGGCCGGCACCCTACCCACTGAACCATAGGCACCACAGTAGGACAATGTTTTTGGATACCACTATTTCTCATGTACTTCGCAGTTGAGAACTGTCAACACAAACACATTTCTTCTTTCTTCCTAGACTCTGGGTCTAAAGTGATAGATGTTTTCTGAAATGACTGACCTGCTTTTCTGAATTTATTGCTTATGATCTTTGAATTTCTTTTTTCCCTTCTCAAACACTTTTTGCTCTTTTTTCATGCATAGCACATCACAATTTTTAATGGTTTTTACTCTTTACCTCATCTGTTTTTAGTGCAGTGTCTGGAATAGCCTTTATATGGTGTTTATAAACAAATGTTCACATTTTTTCATCCATTTTTTTCTGTTACACCAGAGTTAACAACAGAAGCTTTGTATTTCACATTTTAGCGCAAAGTTTTCAGCTTTTAGCAAAATACAGAGGGTGCCAAAAAATGGATACACATTTTGACCAAAGGAAAAAAATGTATTCAATTTATATTCAAGTGTAACTTCTGCAATTACAGGAGGTGCTCACTGTGACTTGTATTCAAGTATATATTGAATTTTACAATTTTAATAGCATCTTTTCCTTTCTTGTCATTTGTATACTTTTTTAGCACCCTCTGTATATCATTTATTATCTAAGTTATTATTTAATACATTTTATTGAATAAATGAATTGATAAATATATAAATTCAAGGAAGCAGGATAAATAAAACATTAGTTGAATAATATTTCTGATTCCAAATCTATACTTAGCAAAATAAAAGAGAAATAAAATGAGGCAAAGTGAAAATAACTTCTTTTGCTTGAGATATGCAGCATATTGTGGGTGAGATTATAGATTCTGCACGCATGTTTAATAGTTTTTCCTCATTAGATTCATTCATGTCATAAAAGAAATATTGACCTCTGACTTACTTTGGACTCTTTTAGGCACTGGATGAACTAACAGAAAAAAGGAAAAAGGAAAAAGTATGTTTGTGTTATGTGTGAGACCAGACATTGGATCTCCAGGTTTCCAGGTTCTGTTCTTGGTTCTCAGTTAGGAAGAATGGTTACTGGCCCCGGGTCGAAGAGCACAGCAAGCAGAAGCAAGCAGGGCAAGTACCAAAATCTAATCAAGAGCAGCTCCTGGCTGGCTCATCAAAATGTTAGGGCGGCACCATGACAGCTTGAGGTAGTCACCAAAATAATTCCAGAGAGCAAGAGGAAGTAAAGTCTTAGCAAGAAAGGTAAAGTTTATTTTGACAGTTTGGACAAACTGGATCCCATCCTGGTGACCACAGGCATTTCAAAGAGTGCATTGCTGGATTTTATACACAAGTTTTGAGGGGTTTCAGATGCTTTTGAGAAGCTTTCCACGATCCTAATCAGGCTATTGCCATAATATGTTCTCATAACAACTCATGTCTGTCTGTCTATGTCAGAAAATTCTCAGGACATTAATTAGTCCCTGAAATCCACCAGCACCCCACACAACCACCTGCCTGGTCTTGCACCTGCAAAGCCTCGCTTAGTGATTAGCCCCATTCCCACAAGAACCCAGGTCAGCATGACACAAGCCAGCCCAAAATAGCCTAACCTCATCTGCCCTCCACCCTGCTCATGTCTGTCTCCCCTAACAGTTGCTCTTGTGAAGATTCTATTAGGGTAGGAAACAATAATACCTACCACATGAGTTTCTGTTTGCTAGTATTAAGTTTAATCATAATATACTATTATTTGCTAGAATTTAAATGTACTCCTGAAAGGTGGGTACACTGGCTAAATTTTAATAATTCAGTAACAGGTTTGAATAAGTAAAAATTTTTATTCAAGCACCATGCCATACAACACATCTGGAATGCCAAGCCAACTGATGATTTCAATACTTTCCTTTGTAAAATTCCTCATCATTGGCTCTTCATGCTCAGACAGGTGATGGTCCTGTGACATTTTAGACTTTTAGGAGTTCTAAATGAGAGAAAACTCTTTACCCTTGAATTCAGAGTTTCCTAAATCTATTTGACCTTTTAGACACTGATGACCGGTCACATAAATTGGAACAATTATCCCAAGATATCTGTGTATATAATACTTTCTCACAAAGGGAGAATGAAACGTTCCAGTGATCAAAATCCTTTTCCTGCGTTCCCTGGAAAACCACCTCACTAACATGGTTTGTGCTAATCAATGAAACCAATCTTAACAAAAGAAATACACACACTTTTTCTTAATGTTATTTTACTTTTCAAAGTAAATGTACTAAATATATGTAAGAAGAGAGATAAATTGGGCAACCTATTACCAAAGGAACCCTGAATCCATCTCCTTTTGTTTTGGTTTTATTTTTATTGTTTAGGGTTCATTGAGGGGGTACAAAGAATTAGGTTACATCGATGAATCCATGAAGTTAACTTTTTCCTTTACTTTTCCTTTTTTTCCTTTCTTTTAATTTATCTCTTTTTCTTTTCTTTTCTATACTTTTATTCCTTCTTTCTTTCTTCCTTTTTTTTAAGTCAGGATGTGCCAGCAATACCAGGTTCATGACAATGAAGTTAAGAGGTATTAAATAAGTGATTGTTAACTGTTTCCTACCAAACAAAAACACGCTAGTTAATTCCCTGAAAGGATAGACAATAATACATGAAATTTAGAAATCAGTTTCTGATAAATCTTCTTACTGGGATTCATTTGTGTTTTTTTCTGGCATTTTCCCCTTGATCTACATGAGCCACTTTGTTGTGTGTGAAAAGTGGAGCACCTGGGAAGTACAAAAGGCTCTGTTTTCCCAATCATCTTAAAGTTTACATATTATAAGTTGTTTCCTGTTCATAAGAAAAGGAATAGAGTGAATTAAATCTTTCATGAGACAATGATATTTAATCTGAAATGTTATGGTTTAGAATATAGTTTAATGCAATTACTACCTAATGACAACAAATAAAACACACCTATGGATTGAAATGTTCTGTGATCTGCTTCTGTGTCTGGAAATCAATTTGGTAACAAAAATCTGTCAAACATTGTCCAATTATTAAGATAAATTTGCAGGATAAGAGGATGACAACTATCATCAATCAAGTTATTCTGTACTGAGAAAAGTATGGACAGTTAATGTTTCAGAAAGAAGGGCAAGCAACATGTATTATTGCCTATGAAAGTTCATTGCTTCTGATAGGAGGCTAATCAGAGTTGTTATGCAGGAATAAGGACTAGAACCTAGTGTGGAATTGGGCTCAAGATTATTAGTAATGCATGATTTGGGACCGAAATGCCCAACTTTGTGATTATCTTAGTCGTGTGGAGTAAAAGTATTATATATCACTGAAGTACATGTTGACCAATCTACATTGTTCTTATTCAGTACAAAACAAAGGGTTTGCTCCAAGTAAAGGTAAAGTCTTTACCATGAATATGCAGTATTTATTGCATAAAAGGATAGTCACTAAGGTGATTTTTTTCTTTTTGAGACAGAGTCTCACTATGTTGCCCTCAATAGAGTGCTGTGGCAGCACAGCTCACAGCAACCTTCAACTCTTGGGCTTAAGTGATTCTCTTGCCTCAGCCTCTCAAATAGCTGGGACTGCAGGCCCTTGCCACAACACCTGGCTATTTTTCGGTTGTAGTTGTCATTGTTGTTTGGCAGGTCTGGACAGGGTTTGAACCGGCCAGTTCTGGTGTATGTGGCTGACGCCCTTAGCTGTTGAGCTACAGGTGCAGAGCCATGCTAAGGTTGTTTAATGTCATGTTATTTTTTGTTTTAATAGTCCTATAATTTGCAACATTATTTGAAAATATTTTAAATATCTTAAAGGTTTTCTTTCATAGGATCTGACCCTATGTTTATTTGATTTGTGATGAAAGGTGAGCAATGCAGAGATGAAAGGTCAGCAGTGCATTGTTTCAATTAATTTAACTCAGCAAAATCCTATTAGATTAATATAAAAACCTTCCGTTGTTTTATCATAAGTGAAATTTTGATGGAAGTGGTACTTTTTCATAATCTAGAAAAACTATATTAAATTAAACTAAAGACGATATAGATCAGTAATATGGAATGAATCATAAGCACTTAATATCTTTTAAATAATAAAAAATATGTTTCTTTTGCTACTAAAACTTTTAAGAGGCCAAAATAAAGCATCACAGTTAGGTATCTGGAATGACTTCAAATGAAAATTGAAGTCATTGGACAGTGCTTGCCTATTAGAGAGCTACTCTGCAAAGAAGTAGTTAGAAATATTTCTATTTAATATTGAATATTAAATGGGAATGTTTAATATTGAATAGGAATGCTTGATAGTTAGAAATATTACTTCAACTCATTCACATATCAAGTACAAAAAGTACGAGCAATATGAGAAAAATTCTTTATACTTACTAATTTTGTTGAATGAGAGTTATGCTTACTCTTCATGACATTAACTTCAAATATCTAATAACAACAAATTTCTTTTCTTAGAATTGGCCCTTTAGATCTTCATGTTCTTTATGGGTCTCTCACAAATAAAATTGACTGTGGCTATGGCTTTCTATACCACAAATTTTGTTATGATTTATTTGCTTTTAATGCTCCAACAGTTTAATAACTAGGTGGCATTTCTTTCCAGTTATATAGTGTTGAACAATAACTACCACTGAAAGTTTGCATTTGAGACATAGTATTAAAAGGAAAGAGATGCCTCGAGGCAATTTGTAATACTGCCCCAGTCAAAGGCAGAAATCAGAGAGGAAGAATTGCGCTGACACCTTTTCATTTTAGGTGAAAAACTAAATATATTCATGGTACTTCAATGATAAGGTAGATTCAATTTGGGATTAAACTGTATAGTGTGTGTAATGTGGATTTTCTTTTTAGTAATTCGAGTGCTTGTGGTAAAACATGGAGAAATAACTTGTAAAAGAATAAGGAAAGCCCTGAAGACAGTGTTATTTTAGGAAAGAAATCATCTCCTCTGGATGGAGATTTGTTGCATACATTGTTTTTAGACACTAGTCACCATGATACAAATTAACAGCAAAGTAACTAAAATAATATTTGGTCAAATTGTTCATTTTTTCCAGAGATGGAAATGAAATGTTCTTTCTTCCTCCTTCCTTATTTTCTGAATTTATTTATTTATATGAAAACATAGGCATATCAGCATAGAGCCCGGGTGTTTTTAAGTAAAAATGAGAAAAGAAAACTTCAGTACCTAGAAGTTCTTGTGAAAATGTAAGAAAATGTTTGATAATTCATAGTAGATTTGGTGTCTATGTTTCAACGTGTATTACTTCTAGACCTTTAATTATTTTCCCCCAGAAAGTCAGAATCTGCATAGCGATTTATCATGAATTGTGTTCTCCAGTGCAAGGGCCACAGAATAAGATGTTTCCCCTACAACCAACTACTTCAATAGATTTAATGTTCTTTTCATTCCGTATTAAATCTTTAAGTTAGTTTGAACATAAATGTTCAATAAGAATTTCAAATCGTATTCTCCTTAAATGCTATATATAGGTTATCTGCTTGTCCTGAAATAAATATAATTTTTGTGATTGTTAATGGGTAATTTAATCTAGCAACTCTCTACCATACCGGCTGATAGGCTTTGTTAGGGCTCTAATATTTAATGTAAAGATTTAGCATTTAAAAGTTCTTTGTAAATCCCTTTGCTGCATTTGATTTTCTATTTCTTAA
>NW_003852564.1:2466215-2476605 GCF_000181295.1 Otolemur garnettii
GCTTGAGCCACAGGCGCCGAGCCAGCAAAAATGTTTTGTGAAAAAATGTATCTATACTAAGATGTGTTTCATTTTTAAAAAGAGGGGATGTATGAACAGGTACTATAAGAAAATCCTTGTCCAGCACATTTGTACTGTGTTCAGTGGATTTGTTTGTCACAGAGCTTTAGGGTAGCAGCTGTGACATTGCCTTATTGGCATTCCAGACTGAGCAAATCAGTAAATTTATATTAGAAAGCGAGAAGCAGTTTCTCTCTGTCAGAGAAACTGTCAGGGAAAGGAGTTACATCTAAGAAGAGATAGCTTATGTGAACCCTGTGGTGTTAGGAGCCAGAGGTGTATAAACTCACAAGTTTTTGATCAATATCCAGACTGGCGTAGAAGTAGGTATGGATGCACATGTGTATGTTTCTGAGCGGGCTAGATGCCATGGCACCCCATTAGCAGTAAGCAATGAAAATCTGGTTGTTTTCTATACTTATTCTCCAGTAAAAGGAACCCAGTTTCCTTAGGGAAATTACAGATTGTGTTATTACTGCTGTGTTTATCCAACTGATTCTAATATGCTTAAGGAGGATAGTAGACCACAGATAGCCAAAGATTTCTGGAAAATGAGTACCTGTTGATATCAAGGCATGATAAATTGCAGGAATTAAGAGAGTTTGTGTTTGGGAAAGGATACACAAATGAAGGAAACCAAATAGAAAGTCAGAAAAGGCTGTGTATATATATATATATAAACATACGAAGTTGGACAACAAAGTTTGCAAACTCATTCTAGAAAAAGTGCTGTGTACCTCATTGCTGAATATCACTACAGTCGCCTTTGAAGTACGCCCCTTGGAAAGCTATGCCAGAGCTCAGTTTGGAATCTTCTTCTGGAATGACCATCAGACCTGTTATTTTACGATATCTGACAATTAAATTCAAGAACTCATCGTAGGAACAAGGGCTACCTACCTTATGGCTGAGTATCATGTGATCATCAGAGGGCCAAGAGAAGCATTTTACAGGTGACTGTGGTGATATTCGGCAGTGAGGGAGGTAGCACTTTTTCTAGGATGAATTTGTGAACTTCATTGTCAGACCTTATATTAACATGGGTATACATACGTGTACATGTATGTGTGTATAATTTCTATATGTGAGCATATACCACATTACTAAATTCAAAATTAAAATAATTAATGTCTCCATTTATTAAATACATGCACACACATATACACACTATGGGTACTATAATTGGAATACAGAGCAACAAACTAGTTTTTCACTGAAGGTCAGCTAGGGGTTGGGTACCCACCAAGGATTTTATTTTTTGCGGGGGGGTATCACGGCACCCTATCTGAAGATGTATGTATGTCTTAAACTCAGAATGTAGAAAGCAAAAAACTTAAACTGCCTATTTTAGTAACCAAACCAGACATGCAGTAGGTAAAGCAAAAACAATTGCCCCTTTAAAGCATCATCTTTCTATCCTTCCATCCTGACGACATATCAGGCAATCCCAAAGGGTTTTCACTTATTCTCACCCGTCATTTGATAATCTTATTTTTCCTTGGTTAAAAACAAACCAAAAAAACCAAAAATGATTGAATCTAAGCAAACCTTTATTGTATGTAAACACTCCTGTGTTACTTCATCCTCTCAAAAGCCTGTGGTGAGGAAGGTAGGGGAGTGGTAGTAGGTTCAAGCATTTTTGTTTGTTGTTTGGCGTGGGTGTTTGTTTTGTGGTTTCTGTGAGCTCAGCTGCCCCCCGCCCTCCATTCTGTGGGCTTTGTTTTGCTCCTCTAACATTTTGAAAATATGATGACAGATGGGTAATGTAATAAAAGGTTGACAGGTCCTACATAGTTGGTGATGTTCAATTATTTCATTAATAATGAGGGTTATTACGGGTTCTGTATGGGTTTTGTCCACCTTCCCCTTGCAATTTCTAGTTTGGGGGAATGCCTCCACTCACTGGCCACTTACAACTCCCCTTGTCAGACACTGACTTCTGGTGGTCCACCGCAGGCTTTTGAAATAATTTTGATCCTTCCACCTCACTGCCTGACCATGGTTCTCTACAAGAGGACTCAAGCCCTGGCTTCCTTCTGCTCAGTTCATCCGTGGCAGACAGGGCCCCGCGCCTTTACCCCACCATCTGTGACGGCCCTGCGCTCCTCTCTAGGGTCTTTCTGTACTCAGTCCTCAAAGGCAGTGGAAGTCATTGTGTTGCCTTTGGATTTTTCACAGGAAATTCAGACAGATTTTTTTTTTTAATCCCTACAAAATGCAGGAGACATGAGCCAAGATCTCTCAATGCATTCTCTTTTCCCCTGGAACCAGCCAAATAATGCAGTTCAACTAAAACTTAACAAGAATTGTCAGGGCGATCTCACTTGCTGGCAAACATTCCCATGTCCTACACATAGTTATGCTGGAGCTAAACCAGATAAAATAGAAGTTTTACTTTATATCACATTATTTGCACATTATTTGTACAATTTGACTATCACAATTTAAACATTTTTGGTAGGTGTTGAGGAACCAAATGTCAGGTCTCATGTTCTCAGGTTCTTGGTTCCCAGTACCAAAGAATGGTTACCAGTACCAAGTCAGGGGAATCAGAGAGCAGAGCAAACAGGTGCAACCAGGTAAAGTGCCCAAGTTTTATCAAAGACTAAAACATATCACATTCTAAATAAGGAGTGGGTCAGGATCCCCTTCCCCCAGCAGAAGGAACACTGAGTTTAACAAAATTTCTCCTTTTATGCTGACTCCCTAATTTTATGTCAAGTGCAGGTGAGTAAAATATTCATAGTTTTTCTTGGGAAAAGGTGGAGAATCCCTGGAATTGGGAATCCTCCCCTTTTCTATCCTCATAAGGTGATTTTAGGCGTTGTCATGGTATTTGTAAACTGTCATTGTGCTTATGGGTATAATCTTTAATATGAAAGTAGTTTATTTTAGGACACTGTTACCTTAACTATGCATATGCTCTAAAGACCCTCTATGAAGGCCTTGATCATATCTCCACCTCGCAGTTTCTATACCTCTTTCTGATTGATCAATCCTTGGAGACTGTCTATTGTTAAGACCAAACATTTGGTCAATTCTTAGGGCCCCTTGACACATCATCTATTCTTTCTTGGGAGAACCTCCCCTAGGGTCCTACCTAGCCTGTTCCCAAAACAACCCAAGTCTGTATGATCATATCTGTCTGTCCATGTCAGAAAGCCGCTAGGACATCAACATCAGAGGCTAGGACATTAACCTCTATCTCCAGACAAAGTCCGACATTTTCAAGGTCCCACACTTTCAGAGTCCAACACTTGCAAGGTCTCAGTGAGCCCCATTCCTGTGACATCTCAGCATGACGACTCAGCAGCCTCACTCAGGCCAGTCCAAAATAGCTTCCACCATCCACCCTCTCTTGTCTAACTAATTACCTAACCTAATATTTTCATCAGAAGTATGCTTTAAAAAGCAATGTTAACCATCTTTACAGTTTCTGCTTAAACTTTTGAAATCAGTGCACTCAACCTGCTTTTGACTGAACAGTAGCAGTTTGTTACCTTTCGTTGGTGTTGTTGGGCTGTACTAACCTTGGAGTATAAGGACAGGAGCAGCTGTGCAACTTATGAAATAATCATGTGATTTGTTATCTTGCTTTCTGAAAAGGACTTACATATTTTATATTTAGGTATGCAGGCTTAATTTCCAGTTAAATACAAACAAATTTATCTAAATGATGTGACTTGATACAGAGTTTCCTTTTATTTATCTATTGCATTTTGCAAGTGTCAACTGCAAAGGCTAGACTCTTAACATTTTTTATCTTTGTGAAGAATATTCTAATTCTTATGCACTTAAGGTTTGACTAGTTTCATGAGATTATTAGCTTTTTCTGTAATCCTGAACAAAAGTTATTTGATTCTAATCTCCAGAAGTTCTGAAAAATAATCAAAGCAAGAACTCTGGTAGCTTGAGTTTAAATCCTATTTATCATAATTGAATTAATTCACCTTATCTTGGCCTAGGCAAGCTTTTGTAATTTTCTTTCAAATAAGCTTTCAAAAGTGGCTTGCGCTATGCAGTCAGAAAGATAAAAAATAGAATATACCCTTTACTTAACAATATCATTTTCTAAAAGGACCGTTGTGTTAATCTATAATACATTGTTGACAAAATAAGTTCATCACAAGGAAAAATTCCAGTTTGCAATGATTGATAGCTGAGCTTTCGTTTAAATTTAACACAAAAATAGCTAGAGTACTCTTGTTGCTTAAAATTACCTTGTTCAAATCTTTCCCATTAAAAAGAATGATATTTGCAAATCAAACAGATGAATTTGCAGCTGACATGGCTGAGGACTCCTCTTCAAAATTTCTCATTATTATAACAAGATTATGCTCAATTTAAGCATAGCATCAGAATTCCACTTTTCATTCTGATCTTTACTCAATAAAAGAGGCCTCACTGTTTTATGCTTCTCTAGACTTCAAACGTTGGTAGGAGAACTTAATCAACCTTGCGAAAATCAGATTGAAAGTAAAATTTCTTCTCACTCAATTTGTGTGTCTATGTTAGTTGGACTTAAACTGGACATTATAATTTTCACTGAACTTTCTCTAATTCTCAATTTCCCAAATCAGCCTTATAGTCAGAGCATTATGCCTGTTATATCCTTGGAGGAACTCTTACTCGCAGGCTGTAAAGGAAAAGGATGCACACATGTAAATATTTTATTACATATTTTGCCAAATTTTTATAAATATTTTACTAGAAAAGAAAAATCTCAACTCATTGCATGCATTCAATGTGGGGGAAAAAATGCCAAAGCGAAATCCCTCTCTATTCAAGTTAATGCAATTTGCTTACTATCTTGTATGGACCATTTCTCTATTTTATGTCTTAAAATCAAAAGACAAGCATTAAATCATGCTCTCTAAGATGTGCATCAAAATTATTTGAAATAGGATGGTTTCAATAAAGTAAAATTCAGCTAGGCATTGAAGGACAGAAAATTTCGGGAGGAAAGAAAATCAGATTAAGTGAAGGTAGAACATTTAGATGCAAAGCTCTCAACATGGGAATTAGACGAGGTGCTGACAAGTGGAGGAAGAAATTAGCTTTTATGTAAAAGCATCTATTAGAGGAGTGTGGACGGTTAAATAGGTCAAGCAAGACGTTGTAAGGCTTTCCAGAAAGCATATCGTAAGAAGAATACCAGCCCCATATCAAGTAACACAACTGAATCTACAATGGGTAAAAACCTGTGTTACACTGAGAACTGAATGTGAATGATCTCATTTAAATTTCCTAACTACTTAATAGAATGAGTTTCATTATTATTGATTTTATTAATGTAGAAACAGAGCCTGGGACATGTGAAATAATTTCCAAGTATACAATGCTAAGAAATGGACAGCTATGAACTCAAATTTTTGTCTAATAAGTGAATGGTGTCAGCAAAACCAGAAAATAGAATTTTCTGTTTGATATTCTCTCTAATGAATAAACTTCTGCTTAATAATAAAGACTCCTCCCGTATCTCCATAGCTTACAATACAAGCAATAATAATTTTCATGACTTGCTCCTCTACAATGAGAAATATAAATTACATTTAAATTTTTGTAGCCCCCTTTTTAGAGTATTACCGTAATTGTTTTCCCAAAAATGTAACTTTTTAAAAATATTGAATGCTATGCTGAGTACTTTCACATGCAGTGTTTTATTTATTCTCCAGTTTGCACTATTTCTCTATTCTTATTACAGTAATGCCTAAGAAAGTTTTAATTCTGCCAATGTTATATTGCCAATAAAGTTGGATGGAAGTCGAGAAAAATAACATATATTCCCTAAAGTAATGCAGCTATTAAGCGAGTGGGAATACTGAAGTACAGAGATGGAATCACTTCCCACGGTGGAAAGAGTAAAGAGAAAGATCTCGGATTCAAATCACAAATTAACTAACACTAGAGCTGGGAGATTTAATGATGAAAATAATAGCAATAACAGAAAAAGATCATGAAACTGGCAGCTGGCAGGCTGGTTTGGGGAGAGCTTTGATTACAGTAATCACCCATGTAACGGCGATATCTCTTTTCAGCAGTAGAGAGAAGAGACTCGTGGTTCTGTGTTTCAGTGGAGATATGTACTGAATTGGGGAAATCAGGGAAGAAGGACTTTGGTTTTAAAGTGGTGATTAAATGTTAAGGAAAGGAGTGAAACAAGCAAGAAATGAGAGAAGCATTTAATGTTTAAAGTTTTCCAATTTGGGGAAGAATTTGGGAACTGAAAGAATGCATAGCTGTTTGTTTTATCCACTATCACACCCTGCCATTATCCAAGTTTAAAATAAAAGAACTCATATTATTCTAGAAATGAGATAACTGGATGGCAATTGAAGCCAAGGGGTCTTTTCTTCTTTCACTATGATCTAAATTGATGTGGTTCACAGGCAAGTTCCTGCTCAACCAAAACAAGTTGGTTAGACTATGATTCTGCACAATTTTGATATGACATATATGTATATAAAAAATCTGCAATCAGAAATTCTATCCCTACCTTCAGGGTTTGATGTAACAAACCAACTTCTTCAAATTAAATAATTGGGGGGGGGTATTTAATGGCCAGGAATTGGTCATAAGAATTTCTACAACACTCTTTGACATTTCATGCAATGAGTTGTTTGACAAAATCATCAGAAAGGGTAGAGAGGTAAAAATGAACCTGGTAGGGGTGGTTTTCACCAAAACCCAGAATAAGAATGAAAGGCTTGCATCTCCATCAGGACGTCATGGACATCAGAATCCAGGACTCTCTGAGCCACTGCAGAAGCATCATAGCCTCTCTTGATATCACCATAGGAGTGAGCCAACGCACTCTAGAGTCCAATACTGAGGACGCAGAATGAGACTGACCTGGTTCCAGTCCTCAGACTTCCACTGGCAGAGCCAACAAGGGCACTGCTGATGAAACCTGTGCTCCCTTCCACATCCCTGTTATTTAAGTTAGCAATAGCACTGATTACCAAAATTTCCAGCAAAATCAATTAAAGTCCAAAAGCAGCAATGTTATTTAGGGGTAGAATTTGCCATTCATAATACAATTAGTATTTCATGCAGTCAATTATTCTCTTTGTAAGTTAGCAGCATGGACCGTTTTATATGGTATAATGCAGATTTGTATGCATTTGTTTACTCATGATTCTCTAATTTGGACTAGGCTCAGCTTGGAAGTTATTTTATTTTTTCTCATCTCCCTTGCAGCTGCAGTCATCTGATGAATTGATTGGTGCTGGTGCTAGATGGTCTAAGAGAGCCTCATTCACTCATCCATCAGTTAATTGGGTCAGTTTTGGCCGGGACACCTAAGTTGTTCTCCATGTGGCTTCTCCAGCAGCATAGTCCTGGAAACTTCAGACATTGCAGGTGGGCATATGAAATGACACAGCCTGTTTGTACAAAGAGTTTGACAGCTTTTTTTAACTGATAAGCATAAATTTACCACAAAATCAAGCAATTCCATTTTTAGGATCCATCCAAAATAAATGAAAACATATGTCCATGCAAGTGTTTTATGGGAATGTTTGAAGAAGTATTATTCATAAAACCCCCAAACTGGAAATAATCCAAAAATGTCCATCTACTGGTGAATAGATAAAGAAATGTGGTGTGTTCAGCCAATGAAATAGTATTCAGCAATAAAAAGAAACAAAACGCATTCTTCAATGTGGATGAACTTTAAAAATACTAAGTTTGTGACGGAAGCTTGATACGAAACCCCACATGGTATATCATGCCGTTTATATCTGAAAAGGCAAATCTCTAGATACAAACAGTAGATTAGTAGTTCCCTGTACCTGAGGGGTGGGGACAAGAAAAATGGGCACAGATGGGATCTTTTCAAGCAAAGAAAATGTTTTAAATAGCTTGTGTTGATTGTTGCATAACATTATAAATAAATGTAATTAAGGTCATTGAATTAAATATATGAAATAAGTAAAATTTTTGGTGTACAAATTATGCTTCAATAAAACTGTTTAAAAGGTAACTTTTAAAGAGCTGCTGATCTGAAAATATCTAAATTTTTGATTAGATGTTTAAGTAAGTGAAGCATAAAATAGGTTCATTTATTTTCTTTACTTTGGCTTACCTGAGGCTTATTTCTTTTAAAATTAAAATTATTATTTTATATAATCCAAAATTTCACCTAAGGTCATCTTTAAGTTAAGAGGATTTGGGTTGTGATTATCAATCTTGATTAACTAATAGATACAAGTTAGAGATATAATATTGTTTTGCTGAGATTTGGGCTTTGTTTTTCTATTAATAAATAAGGTGCTATTTTATATTGTGCTTTAAGTCATTTCACATTTTATTTTTAATCTCAATTGTTTATTAACATAAAAGCAGATTCAGAATAAATATTAACTTATATTTTATAAAATACTTTAATTCAAAATAAAATATCATTCTAAAGTGAAAGACTATCATTTTTTCTATTATTTTCATATAGGTGTACATTTCACAGTATATAAAATGTTCTTGTTTTCTCAGGTTTAATGGGGAAATTTATTTCTACCAACTAAAGGTCTTTTAGATATTGTGAAAAGAGGAAACTAGTTTTAATTTCCTTACTACTATACAATTAAATAAACATAAATCTTAAAACTTGTGGATGATACAGTTCACATTGGTCCACTCTTGTAATATGATGGAGCTTTGCTGCAGGGGCCTACTTAATAGTACTTCACTGGAAACATCGAGATTCCCATGGTATGTGATACTCAGAAAGCTGCTTCTTCTCTTGGATTAAAGTAGCTTTTCCAACCACACGGCAGTCAAAGTCTTGGCCTTCTGAGCAAAAGTAGTCATTCAGGGACTAAGAATGTAATCAGCATCAGGTGGCCTATGTTATTGACCAAAAATAGAAATCATCTATTATTGTTGCCAAAAGCAGATGTATTAGATAAAAGTAGGATGGGATTCAGAGAGAAGAATTGAGACTGGACTGGAACAGTTATTTTACTCTGCCTACCTCAAGGGCTATCCTACACATGCACACACGTGCATGCATGCCTGCACATTTGTACAAACCAGAGAAAAGACAATTCTTTCAAATTTTTGAAGAGCACTACTTTAAAGAAGCCCTCTAAAGATATTATAACATCCCCCAACCCCCACCACGTTAACTATTGGATATGCTATAAGATTCCACTGCTTAAAGTAAGAAATCTGAAGAAAATCGCACCATCATCCAATTCTATATTCTAGAAGCTTATTTATTAGCAGATGCATTGTTATACTAATAGTAAGTGAAGCACACAGAGGCACACAGTAAGTGATAACATATTATGAGTTTGTATCAGATGTGCAAATGTCAGGAGAATAGAGTCAATTTACACAATCCCTTCATTTATTCCCAAGATATTAATGGCAAAACATATATGCATGTCTTGTATTTTCCACCAAACTGGTCAATTGCTAGAGTATCAATTTAGCGGAAATGGTCAAACTAATAGTATTTGCTATCATACAAATCTTGAAATTTTAGAAATATTATTATTTCAATAATGTTTTTGTAGCCCTACTCAAAGAGACATTGGCCAGTGGATTTTATACATAACATATGAAATGTCTCATCAAATATTCAATAAAAATAGTTCCAATATGGGCAGCACCTGTAGCTCAGTGGTTATGGTGCTGGCCACGTATACCCAGGCTGGAGGGTTCAAACCTGGCCTGCGCAACTAAACAATGATAAATGTGGATCACTAAATTATGGTACATGTACACCATGGAATACTATGCAGCCCTAAAGAAGGCTGGAGACTTTACCTCCTTCATGTTTATATGGAGAGAATTAGAAAATGTTCTTCTTAGCAAAGAATCTCAAGAATGGAAGAAAAAGTATCCAATGTACACAGCCCTACTTTGAAACTAATTCATAGCTTTTATAGGAATGTCATAACCTAATTATAGCCTTAGAATATGGGAAGGGGTGCAAGGGGAAGGTGAGGGGGTGGATGGGGGGAGGAAGGGTGATTGGTGTGGTCACCTCTATGGTTTATCTTACAAGGGTACAAGTGAATCTTTCTAAAAGCAGAGTATGAACATTTTAACTCAATAACTAAGAAAATTACATGAAGGCTATGTTAACCAGTTTGATGAAAGTATTTCAAAATGTATATGAAAACAGCACACTATACCCCCACGATTGCATTAATGTACACAGTTATGCTATAAGAAATAAAAAAAAAAAATAGCTGGGGCATTGTGGCGGATGCCTATAGTACCAGCTACCTGGGAGGCTGAGGCAAGACAATCACTTAAGCCCAAGAGTTTGAAGTTGCTGTGAGCTGTGATGCCATAGCATACTACCCAGGGTGACATAGTG
>NW_003852564.1:2476625-2479380 GCF_000181295.1 Otolemur garnettii
AAAAAAAAAAAAAAAAAAAAAAAGAAAGACAGAAAGACAGAAAGAAAGAAAGAAGAGAAAAGAAATGGTTCCAATAAAAACACTCTTGATTTTTTAAGACATTAACATTTCTAAAATAAAGTATAAAAGAGGTACCTAAGTTTCACATTAAGTGCAGGTTATTTTTCATTTTAAGAAGATACATTTTTAAAATTTTTCATTTGATATTTTGCTTTGTTATGTGTGAACACTGACATAAATCCAAGTATTGAGTATGTGATCAAAAATAATAACATATGAAAGGTAAAATGCAAAATGAGAAGAAAAGTATAGAAAATTAGAATTCAAAATATTATTCCATAAATAGAGCTGGAAATATAATGGAATGATAAGGGTGGGGTCATTAATTAGAACTATTTTGAAAAACCTATCAATAGTAGACTCCCCACTTAATAGCCTATATCAATTAATTTGAGAATTTCTAAAATCTGACCTAGACATCAGAACATTATAAATATTCTCAGGGAGATTATAATGAGCTAAAATTGGGCTAAGACTTAGTTTTTAATTTAAAGTAAAACATATTGTATTCAGTGTTGTCATACATACAATGTCATGTTGTATTCAATCAGCTTACAATGATATAGTAAAACAGACTTATTATGTTTTGAGTACATGTTATCTTATAAATCTTATCTTTCATTGTTACTTATCTGTAAATTGCACAGATGCCTCAAATTCAGTGCATCAACTTTGGTGTGTTGATGGACTGAATTTGCATCAAGTTTTCTGTTTGCACATTGAGGATGGAATGAGGTAGATTATATACTCATGCCTTTAATTTTTTAACATAAGTTTATATGTCCCTAACAGCAGCAGTACAATTTTGTGACAGAAAAATAAGATATCATTTGGGGAATAAGTATTATTTCATCCAAAAGTACTCACAGAATACTCTGAGTTCTACTTTTAGAGATACAGAGAAAGATGTGATGAATGTCCACATGCACATTTTATTCTTGGTGAAATGATAGACAATAAACAATTACACTAATACTTCAGATACTGATGAGTGTTATAAAAAAAATCAAGTATTATAAAAAAATGGACAAATATCAGGAGTCCAGGAAGATTCATCTGAAAAGCTCACATTTTATCAGAGTAAGTGAACTGTTCTAGTTGAAAAGCTGCTATCCGGCATATGTTGAGTCACCCAGTGCAGCCTCCAGTACCCATTCTGTACCAACAGAACTCATGAGCCTGTCACCAAAGACCACAGCATATGTACCATACTTTTATTTTTATTCTCTTAGTTTAAACAATGGCAATCTTAGAGAAACAGAATTTGTTAAGGATTTTAAATTCTATTGAGGAAATTGAGATTCTAAGCAATACATGAATGTGAATTTAGAGCCTTTTGGAAACCTTAGTGGCTCTCACTCAACCTTAATTTGCCTTCCAGGAAAGGCTTTCAATCTTGCTATTAAGTGTACCACCATTAATTCACCCCATTTCCCAGTGTTTTTAAATTTGTAGCTTTTCTGGCAACAATGAGATGTAGAGAAGAAAGTAGAAAGGATAAAGTGTAAACTGAAACACTTCATCCCTTTGAATAGTATTTATACCACTTGAATAGTATTGTGTTTAAGTAGCATTTGATTCCCTGACAATATAGATTCCCTGACCATATAGAGCCTACTCTTAATCCAGTAGTATAATTTACAGTAAAATGGGAATCGGAAAAAATTGTGCTACTGTCCTATATGATGTCATTTTTATTACAGGAACAATTACATCAACTTAATTAACACATATAAATCTGTAATAATTTGCATAATTCAAGGAATACATGATTGAATGTAACTCCAAACATATATATTAATTTTATTTTTCTCTACTTTCCAAGTGATTCATTTTTTAAAAACTTACTTAGCACTTTTCATGTAAATTAAAGAGATAAATTTAAGCAACTTTGAAAATTCAGCCTACTTTAACATTTCAATTTAAGGCTAATTATAATAATTTGCTCATTAAGCAAGTAATTAATGTGGTATTAGAGAATACAGTCCTCAAATGCAAATTCAAGTTTTCTAAAATAGTTAAATACTAAAGACGAGAGATAGGAACATAATAACTTGTCATTTCTCACTTTATTTGAAGTTATATATTTTGAATTGAAGTATAGAACAGGTGGAATGAATAAAATTAAACGATGGTAACAGTATAGGTAAATGGTTAAGGAAAGTTTCTATAGAGACAGAATTAAAAAAAATAAAATAAAAAGATATTTGCAACATGAAAGCAGCTGTTTTAAAGTGCAGGAGAAGAAAAGAAAACTAGTTGCCTGTGTGGATTTGTTTATGATTTTAGCTTCTGTTCTGCTTCAAGAGATCAGGACAGAAGAAAACTCATGCTAAAGTTGGAGGGAGATGTAATATTTGGTGATTTTTTGGCTGACGTATGTGAATTATCCTTAAGGGCAAAAACAGGAAGCAGGAGGTACAGAAGAGCTTGCACTGAGGTTGCTGCGACTGCCTAATAAGATACAGGAGGAATTAGAGATTTCGAAGAATTTAGATTTAAAAAAAAAAAAAGACAATGAAGGAGCGGACAATGGGGCTAATGTGAGGCCAAGAAGGACAGGGTTTCAGAAAAGGCAGGACAAGTGACCACATTGCAGGAGGAAAAAGACAACAACAAAAGTGTCAATTTCTTTTCTTTTCTTTTCTTTTTTTTTTTTTTTTTTTGAGACAGAGCCTCAAGCTGTCCCCCTGGG
>NW_003852564.1:2479465-2480434 GCF_000181295.1 Otolemur garnettii
CGGGCTGGGGATTCAAACCCGCCACCTTAGGTGTACGTGGCTGGCGCCTTAGCTGGTTGAGCTATAGGCGCCGAGCCAAAAGTGTCAATTTCTTAGGAAAATAACTTCTGACTAGCTATTAGTAATTTGTATATGCATGTGTTGTCATAGTTCTCTTTTATTTTTGAAGAATACTAAAATAAATTTTGCAAAATAAATTTAGCCAGCCTTGTTAACATTTTATTTCTTACAAATATACAATTATTTATAGGACAACCCATTATCCATTTTATAGCATGACCTAATATGATAGTCTATGATTGTTTCTATTTAAAATAATGGCTAAGAAGTTGTAAACTTAATTAATAACAACAAAAATACCTAAGGGAAAAAAAAAGCATTCAAGTAAGATGAGAATGAGCGGAAGAAGTCAAGTAAATTTATCACTTTTTATTTTTTTTATTTTCTCTGTTCTAAAATATTGCCAACGATTTTAACTATATGTTTACAAATTAAACTATGTTATTAACATTTATACAGGCTTTACCGTTGGCATATAAATTACTAGTAGTTTTTACATTGTATAGAAAATGATTCAATGTGAAGAAAGAGTTGAGAATTGGGTCAATACCTAAAAAAATCTTATCTATTGAAAGAAATTGCTATCAGAATTTGGAAATAAATAACTCCCTGTGTTTACCAGCTGAGAAAACAGAGCTTCAAACCCAACAGGGCTGCGTTTGAACCCGGAGGTGGCAGGTTCAAACCCAGCCCTGGCAAAAATATATAAATAAATAATAAAAATATTCAATGAATTGTTCTTTCTGTTTAAAGAATTCCAGATGTGACAATTTACTGTTCTTCTTTAAGTGACCAATACAATAGTCAAGAAGTGGTTTAATTTTGAAAATTCAGAGGTGATATTTGATTAAGGTATGATCTAGAAAAAATTTCTATTCATTTATTTAACAAATATATATATATATATAT
>NW_003852564.1:2480454-2516778 GCF_000181295.1 Otolemur garnettii
GAGCTGGGTAGCTGGCTTATACACAAGCCTGAAATGTTGACTCTCTTTCTTTTTTTTTTATTTTTTTTTTTTGAGACAGAGCCTCAAGCTGTCCCTCTGGGTAGAGTGCTGTGACATCAAAGCTCACAGCAACCTCGAACTCCTGGGCTCAAGCGAATCTCCTGCCTCAGCCTTCCAAGTAGCTAGGACCACAGGCGCCCACCACAACGCCCAGCTGTTTTTGGTTGCAGCCATCATTGTTGTTTGGCAGGCCAGGCTGGATTTGAACCCACCACCTTTGGTGTATGTGGTTGGTGCCTTAGCCACTTGAGCCACAGGCGCTGAGCCTAACAAATATATTTTAAGAGGATGATATGTTTCAAGATCCATACTATTCTTTAACAGTAAAGGCAAAGAAAAAATAATAATAATCAGAATCCCTGTGTTCAGGGAGTCTCTAATGTTTCCTCTACATGCAGCTGATACTGAAAGATTAAGATGGCCACTTGGGTTCCCGCCGTTACTTTTTTCCCACCTAACAGAAAGTGGAAAAGGAAGTTTA
The DNA here is from genome assembly GCF_000181295.1 of Otolemur garnettii. Taxonomy (NCBI): domain Eukaryota; kingdom Metazoa; phylum Chordata; class Mammalia; order Primates; family Galagidae; genus Otolemur; species Otolemur garnettii. The sequence continues at coordinate 2,480,996 of NW_003852564.1, forward strand.
GAGTTGCGGTGACATATCTCCTCATGGCCATTTGGGCCATACTTAGTCACAAGGCTTCAACACTTGTAAGGAGTAAGAAAACATTGTCTTTATTTAGGCAACTATGGCCAAGAGAAATTCCTCCATTACTTTACTAATAAAGAAAGGCAGTGGGTAGTGGGGGACGGTGAGAAGATTCAACCTCATTATCTCATATAAACTGCATTTGAGCACACTGTGAAGTCCCAGAGAATTAGCTGGAAAAGAAGAGCCATTGTTTCATGAGGAATTGTTTTGATCTTTTGACTTTTGATTTTATGCCACATATCCAGGCTGATACTTCATGTTATCAAAAAACATACACATGAAATGTTCTTTTCTGAAATCTATTCAAGCATTAGGCTGACAACACTTCAAGGAGTGGTTTTCAAAGTCCACTGATCTCTGGTGGTCTTATAGTCACCGAGAGTGCTTGATAAAAATCTCACATACCCATCCATATCCAGCTGCAGAAGTACTGATTCAGAATCTTTTGGGACAAGACAGAGAAACTTGTTTTTAACCAACGGTGTAATGTGACTCTTAGGTATAAGAGAACTAAGTCATTCTCCAGGCAAGCTGAATTCCAGAATCCTGATCTGGTTTATAGAAAAAAAAAAATTCTTTAACAGCAAGTATTTTGCTAATTATATTGCAAATATGAATCATTTAATTTTATCCACTTATGTAATTTATACACACAGTTTTTCAGATTTGTTATGTTCAGAAAATGAGAAGACTGTTACTCAAGGTGTATATACATCAATTTGTCTATCTTCTCTTAAGGGAAACATATTGAATGATTTTAGTGTCCTATAATGTTAAAAGGTATTTACTTTTTAAAATAAGGATATACTAAGAACAATTCATTCACGTGAAATGAAAGTGAGCTCAGTGCACAGCCCAGAACTTAAATTAGTTATCAGTTTTCTATATGCCTTCTGAATATACATCTCACTTCTTAAATTGAGCTCATCATAGAAATTGAACAGTATGAAGGTGAAATCTAAAGAGTTCCTAACATACTGTTGGATAATTGGATTGTTAGTTATCAAGCCCTTCCCCCACCTATTTGTACAGGTTAGAAAGATGCTGTTTCACAGAAATGTAGGTGACACCATTTGTCTTAAAATGCTGCACTGCCAGAAGCTGACTGCCTTTTAAGATAAGGCTCAACCAGACACCTTTAAGCTGCTGGTGCTAGTAATCTGAACATTCTAATTGAGTGCTTTTGTTCCTTTTCCCCATTGAAACAGGAGAGGTTTTGTTTATTTACATACACACATAAAACCATCTGAGCTCATTTGTAGTAATTGTTAGAAACAGGTATTTGTGAAATATTGTTGGCAATATTTAAATATAATTTATCTCTTCCTGCAGGTGACCACAGTCCTGGTAAAAGCCTTTTATTCTTTACATGATGATTTAGGTATTTATTCATTCTCATTCCTCTAGCTAGACTACATTTCTTGAACAGTCATTTCAAATTCTATATAGGGAATAGCACCAAGGGGCAAGACCACGATGAATAAGATTTCCCATCTGTACTCCAAAGAGCTAGTATGTGGATGGGACACAAATGAAAGAACACATTTCCAGAAAGTTAATAAGCCATGGGGTGCATCTGTCGTGAGACTATGCTATAAAATTATTGAGAAAAGTAAAGTAAGACAAAATATTTAATATTTTGAAACAATTACTAGGTTTAACATTATTTATTTATTTTATTTTTTGTCTTTCAAGGGAATAAAATAGTCTCTGCAGAGAGATTGAAGCCTTTTCCTAGGTCTCTGTTCCCTGCCCTGAATCTGAATAATGAGATTACTTGAGAATGATTTGGAAAATAAATTTTTGACAATAGCAACATAGTAGTTATGTTTTATGTTTGTGCTTGGGCACATGTCAATGTAAATTATCCAACATACAAAGATACAAACTTTCAAATTGACTCCAGTCCTGATTTTCCATTTTGTTTAAATTTGTTAAGACTTTCAGAACATTCATTAATTTTTTCATATCAATAGGTTATCAAAAGTAAACTTTTAGAATCTAAATGTAAACTAATGGTATACATGAGCTTGTGAAACTATATGGAGATTTAAATACTGTTTTCACGCTATTTATTTCATCTCCACATATTATGTACCATATTACTCTTGAGCGTTGAAAATGCCTGATTTACTTTGGGTAGGCCTGGTGGCTCACACCTGTAATCCTAGCACTGTGGGAGGCGGAGGCGCATTGCCTGAGCTCACAGGTTGGAGACTAGCTTGAGCCAGAGAAAGACCTCATTTCTAAAAATAGCCAGGCATTGTGACAGGTTCCTGTAGTCCCAGCTACTTGGGAGGCTAAGGCAAGAGAGTTACTTAAGACCAAGAGTTTGAGGTTGCTGTGAGTTGTGGCCTCATGGCACTCTAACCTGGGCAACATAGTGAGACTCTGTCTCAAAAAATAAAATGAAATTACATAAATAAATAAATAAAATAATACCTAATTTGGATAAGAAACCATAAGCGAATGAAGAAAGTTATTTAACACATTATGAAAAACCAGTAGAGTTAATGGGTTAGAATTTTATTTAGAGAATATACTAACAATAAACAAAATATTCTTATTTCTTATACCTACCAATTAAATTATCACATAGACAAATTAAAGACATTAACAAAAACTACAACAGTAAGAAAATTAATTTTTTTCAAGAGATGTCTAAAGCTGCTTTTCCTTCCCTTCCTCATGTCCTGTGGGTGTCTGCCCTGTGCACACCCGAAATTCATGCTAGTTTAGTAGCAAAATCGACTCATATCACTTTCCCAGTCAGAAGGATATGGATATTCCGCCCTTGCCCTGCCTAATATGACTCTCAGCCATTTGCGGGCGTGCCTAGCCTGGAGTTCTCTCCTCAGTTCCCACCTTCCTCCCTCAACAGGTTTCATCTACGTTACTCTGATGGGATTTGTGAACAGGCCATTCTAACTCATCCCTCCTCAGCCTGTGTTCTCACTGCTGGGAATGGCTCTGCTTTTCACCTCTGTCACCCATTATTTCCCTGTGAAGTTCTTCTTAGGCTTGTCTTTTATTTTTCATTGCATATGTTTTTTCTCATATGTATAGTCTCATCTATAAAAATTCTGCCACACTATCACTGAATTTCCTGAAATTCCCTGCTTTGCACCTAATTATTTCTTGCATTTCTGCTTTGACTAAGGCTTACTGGTTTTGTCAACTGTCTTCTTGTACAAACCTTGGGTCATTTTGATTCTTGATTCATTCCTTAAAAGTTTTAGCGTTTCCTGATTTTTCAAATCGGTGTCTCTCCATTTGTTCTTCAGGAATACACTGCAAGTAACTTAGTCAGACCTGTCTTACCCAGATGTCTTTTTTAAATCCCTCAATACAAAGCACACTAACTAGCGCAGAGCAATTGCCTAAGGGGAAAAATGTTGAATTAATGAATAAGTGAATTAGGTAAAAATTAAAACAGATTTTTAAAAATCACTGAAGTACTACATATAATATGCACATAAAAAATACACGTGTCATGGTGTACAGCTCAATGAATTTCCACAAAGAGAGTATAGTCCATTAATCAACACCCCAGGAAATCTTTAATAGCCTCTTCTAATCACTATTTCAACAATGCAATCTTATATGGACTTCCAACATAATAATTTGTTTTGCTTTTCTTTGTGCTTTGTATGAATGAAATCACTCAGTATAGTCTCTTACGCAAGCAGCTGCTTTTGTTCACCTTTGTATTTGTTATATTCATCCACACAGTTGTATATAATTATAGATAGTTTGCTGTCATTGTGCTATTTGATTTCACTGTTTGGCTATACTGCAATTTATTCAACTGTAATTGGTTTTCTCAATGGACACGAAATAGTTTCAGACTGGAGCTATTAGAATAGTATTACAAGAAACATTCTAATTTTTTTCGTGTGTGTGTGAACATGAGCTAAATTTTAAGAGATGACGACAACTTCAGTACATGAGAAAGTTTAATAGTAAGTTTTATTCAGGGTTTAAGAAAAGATAAATAGGCAAGAATGAGTGTGTTTAGTTTTGGTAACCACAATTATAGAAGATTGTAAAAGAATGTCAACTTTACAATGATGCAGGTTGCAGATGACGGTCTAAAATGTTTTGCATCGTTTTGTTGAACAACGGTAATATATTTGAGATTTTTATGCTTATAACATTTTTTAATTCAACTTTTGAGAACTATAAGTCCATTTTTGTGCTGATACCATTCTTTAATTCTTACAACATTTGAGAGCTATAAGTTTATTCATTATAGTTTCTTATTTATTTGGGGGAAACATGTCCTTAGAATAATGCACAATGCTCTAGTACATAGGAGGTGTTCCATAAGATGGTGGACAATAATTAATTGTTTAATGATAAAAACTCTAGCAACAGTTGTCTGGAAAAAATATATAAACCAATAAGAAACTGAAAACAGAGAACAGCTAGGTATTTGTTATAAGAATTTTGGTATATTGTATTTCTACGACATGTTTTAATTATATGAACTCAAGAAATCTATTTTTCTAATCACAGAAAAAATTGTGACAGTGTTTTGATAAAGTCAAATGTTAGAAACAATGATTACAAATGAAATTGCACTATACATATTAAATTAAAATATCCAATTAAGAAAACATGAAACATTGTCAATTTGTGATATTTACATGTAATGTTTATATATTACAGAAATACAACTTTAAGAAGCAGATAAATCAATTGGAATACCTGACAGGCCCAATATTGCTAAAATATGTACATATAATACATTATTATATAAATTTTACATATGTAGCATTTTTGACAATCTGGACACCTGATACCTTTTTCTCCTTGAATCATTCAGGATGCATTTCTTAACAAATAATATTTTTAATCTAGTCACAGAGCACTTATACAACTATTTATTCTACTGAACACACTCACACAATTACTTTTGAAAACTTGTTATAAGTTTGGAATTGTACCAAAATTAAAAAAAAAAAAAGGAAAAACATGCATATATACAAAAATTCTGGAAAAGAGTGAGTGGATGCTTATATTTTTTAGGATAATTAGTAATTTCTGTTGCCCTTTCTATTTTTCATTTATATTTTACTTAAAATGCTTTTCCCCCAAACAGCTCTGGAACAAAAATAAAGGTCAAATTTGGAAATACGAATTCACTGAAGTGAATTGACAGATTGACAGTGGATAAAACGACTTACGTGCGTGAGGTCAACTAGAGTCAGCAAATACTGTGCATGTGTTTCCTACTTCTTCCACCATGCCATCTACTTATACTAATTGCATTTGTCTCTATTTCATGATTATCAACCTTTAGGCCTCATTAGCTTTTTGACTACTGTTTAACACTATCCTCCAACCCTTTGATTATTTGATTCAGTTTGATAAACGCAATGATTTGTTGTCTCCAAAGAGGAAAATATTTGGAAAATAACTTACAAAAGAACCATTGATAGTTTTGAAATATAACTTTTTCAAATAATTGTAAAATATAAGGAAGAAACTGGTTGCCCCACAATCTGAATTATACTAAATGTTACTTTAAAAACTACCAATTTTTTTCCTTGATCAAAGATATTACATATGTCAAAGAATATTTCATACATTTGTATTGCAAGTATAAATGCACACACACACATACATGGACAGAATTCTCACTCTGTCACTCTGGATAGAGTGCTATGGATCATCATAGCTCATTGCAACCTCAAAATCTTAGGCTGAGGTGATCCTCTTGCCTCAGTCCCCCAAGTAGCTGAGACTACCAATCCCCAGGCCTAGCTAGTTTTTTTACTATATTTATTAGAGATGGGTTCTGGCTCTTGCTGAGACTCCTCTTGAATTCCTGAGATCAGGAGATCAACCGACCCACCTCAGCCTCCCAGAGTGCTGGGATAACACATGAGAACCATAGCACTCACAATTGTTTCATTTTAATTGTTGACAAATTTTAATGATTTTTTTTTAGTTACTTGAAATTATTTACCCAAAATACCTCATATAACAAGCTTCATAATAAAACCTGAATTAACAAATTATAAATAATTAAGTTTATCTGGCATCTAAAACTTCTTCCACCTATAATATATCTTCATACTCTTTGTGCCTAAAAAAAAGGACTTAGTATACATGTTGGGTGTTGCACAGATTAATAGAATCCTTAACAGTGATTTTGTTTTTATTTCTCATTCAAAAAAATTGAATAAATTCTATATATATATATATAAGAAGTTATAATTTAATTCAGGAAAATTGAAATGCTTCAGAATATTGGTAACATACCCAATAGAAAGATAAATATACAGCACACAGTAAATATAGCTGGTGGATCTTTTTTTTTTTCAAGTGCTTTAAATAATCCTTGTACCTTTGTTTACATTGAAATTAAAAAACAAATTCCTTACTGATACCATATTTAAATAATATTTTCTATCTTTTCCAATGTTTAGAAGTTCTTTTCTTCAGTTGACATCTGTTTTAATGAGAAATGAAATCACAAGACTAACATATGAAATTTGATTTTATTTCATTGCTACAGTGAAAACACATTTGGAAATTTCTTGATCAGTAAGAAGACTGAGTACACAAATACCCATTTTGTGTTTGTATATATGGGTATATATACTAATCTCACAAAGAAGCACATACATTATTACACTAACATGTAGCAACACTCAAAAAAAGAACATTCTCCGTTAATAACCACAGAGATAGGACATAATGGCATTGGCATTGTGGACCCAGAACCAGACATGAGGTATTAATGCATTTTTCAGAATGTGGCCATATTTTGAGGAAAGTTGCAAAAATAATCTCACTTTTCTGAAAAAAAAAAAGTATTCTTATAATTATAAACAAATTTCCGAATTTAGGCTTCTCCGTCATCACAAAGATAGAATCACCATTACAGCTTACATCACATTTGTGCTCAGTGATTAAAATTGTGCCAAATATTATATATAGACCAAGGATCTGGAGCCAGGTCTCCAAAGTAGAGCCAGATTCAAATGTCAGAACCTGGAAAGATAGAATAGAATGAATTATATCATTTCTTTATTGACAAGTACATAAAGGGAAGCCTCTTCTGAAAAAAAGATTTCTAAAATAATTTTGTAGTTCATATAGAAATCCAAACATATGAATACAATCAAATAAAAGTTGAGAACATTTACAAAATAGAGAGATAAGAAAAAAAGCCACATATTTCTATATAATATAAATTGCATTAATATAAATGAAGAAAAATTGAACTAGTCAATAAATAGTTATACCCTATGTGGAACACAATTCTAGGTGGTTTAATAATATAAAGTGAAATGTCAAAACAAAAAGTTGAAAACTTCCAAGAAATGATCATTTTTATGATCTTGTACCAAAAAAGGCTTTCTTACATAAAAAAGAAATAAAAGGCAGAAACATTGATAAATTTGACAATAACAAATATCAATGTAAGAGGAATCTGTTGCTCCTTCCCATATCTCCCTAGTGGAGGACAGGGAGAACGCACTCAGTGGAAAAGTCGAACATCATCCAGAACATTGATGATCTATTTAGGAATAACAACTAGTATATAATTAACTCACACATACAGACACACACACATATACCCTGAAAATTCCAGAGAAAAATAAAAAATGGACAACTGTAACATACAAAAGAATGATCAGGGCGGCACCTGTGGCTCAGTGCGTAGGGCGCCAGCCTCATATATATAGGGCAGTGGGTTTGAACCTGGCCTTGGCCAAACTGCAACAAAAAAATGGCTGGGCATTCTGGCAGGTCCCTGTAGTCCCACCTACTAGGGAGGCTGAGGGAAGAGAATCCCTTAAGCCCAGGAGTTGGACGTTGCTGTGAGCTGGGTAATGCCATGGCACTCTACTGAGGGTGATAAAGTAAGACTCTGTCTCAAAAAAAAAAAAAGGATGATCAAGTTAAAACAGGCATATCAAGATATTAAAATAATTGAATTAACAAGTTAAAGAAAATTGAGGGAAAATGAACCAAACAAAGAAAAGTATGAAGAGTTTCAGTATTATTAAAATGTTAACAAACCCCTAAATTCTAGAATTCAAAATTACAATAAGTAAAATGAATGAACAAAGTGAAGGTTTGTCAGAAAATAACCAATTTTTCAATTGAAAAGATGTAAGTATCACAGAGTGTAGGAAAGAATTAGGATATACATTGTGCATTCCCCCCCAAACTAGTATACACATGGTAGGCAACCTAGAGTGAGAAAAAGAGGGAGACGAAGAATGAAAGAAACAATATGTGAGGCGATGAAGGATGAGAATTATTGGTTACCAATGAAAAATACCAACTCTGTGCATTTAAGAAGCACTATAAAGTCCAATAGATTTAAGGCAAGAGAAAAAGCCATCTGGGAATATCTCAGTAAAAGGGCAGATCATCAAAGCCTAAAATAGAAGTCCTCAAAACAGTCTGATGCTTGTGTATGACAGTGGGGACTGTAGGCCTTCCAAGGAAAGACAATAACCCTGATAGGTGGCTTTGCAAAATAAATGATAAAGTCAGAACATAATGGAATGACATTTGCTAGGAGAAAATAATTGCTAAATCTATGCACAGTGAAAATAACCTTTCTAAATCAATTTGTAATATGTACTCTTCAGAGTAAAATTCAGAGGAATTTGTTAGTATCTAGGAGAAAGTCCTATATAAGTTTGCCTGGTAGAAGGATTATAAATAAAACACATAGCACAGAAATGGAAGAAATAATGAAGAATTTAGGAATAATAAACATTTGACTAAATGTAAAAAAAATTGACTAAACAAAAATAAGTTAATGTCTTATGTTATTTAAACTATATGTAGGAATAAAAAATAAAATACATAATATAGAAGACAGATCAATAGCATTTATATGTGTGATATCTTAAAATATGAGAGAAATAATAATATAATCTTTTTTTGACTATTAAATCTCACTTGATCCAGTATAAGAATAGTATGAATTATAAGAGAAAGTAACAGGTTAATAGAAAGAAAAATATAGCAATAAAAAAATGATTAGTCCAAATGAAAACAAACATGGAAAATAAAGTAGATGGCTAAATAGAATATTGATAGTAAAGTAAAATTCATGAAATTGATTTCCAGATCTAAAAAGATTGACAATTTAAGTACCACTGACATATTTTTAAAAATTGCAAACAGAATCAAAAAGGTAAAATTTCAATAACTTTTAAAGAAATTCTTATGCACCTGTAGCTCAATTGGCAGGGCGCCAGCCACATACATCAAGGGTGGCAGGTTTAAATCTGGTCCAGGCAGCTAAAACAACAATGACAACTGCCAAAAAAAAAAAAAAAAAAATGGGTATTGTGGTGGGCGCCTATAATCCCAGCTACTTGGGTGACTGAGGCAAAATAATCATTTAAGTCCAAAAGTTGGAGGTTGCTGTGAGCTGTGATGCTACAGGACTCTACCCAGGGCTACCCAATGCTACATAGTGAGATCTGTCTCAAAAAAAAAAAAAAAGAAAAGAAATTTTTAATTATTTTCTTAATGTAGACTAATTTCTGGATCCAGATGATATCAACAAAGACTATTTTCCTCCAAACTATAAAGAAATAATTACACTAAACTGCAATAAATTCTTCTCCAGAATAAGAAAGCAATAATTTTGAGGGGATGTAGTGGAGTGTAAATTGCATTGCACTGCAGCTAGTCATAGAATGAGAGTTTCAGTTTCAGCCAAACAACTACAGAAGGTAGGTCTTTCTCAGGGTACACACAGAAGTTTTAAATCATTATGTGTCACATAAGCCAGAAATTCTCTGAACTCATTCAAAGAACTCATTCTTCTGAAATCTCTGAACTCATTCTTCTCTTAACTACTTTCTCTAGCAAAATTAGGAGATATAGCCTACCTTATTATGTTTATTAGTTTCTAAAAAAATTTAAGAGCCACACAGCTTTTTACTAATACTTATAAGTAGTTGATTAATAGTTATAAGTAGTTGATTAAGAGTAAAAAAAACATTTTGCATAACTCTACTGAAAGATCATGACATAGATTATCATATCAGTTGTCTAGAAATAGAACTGCTAGAGGCTTCTACACTTATTACATATTCTAGAAACCTTAGAATGAGTTTGAGAAATTCATCCTTGACACTTTGTTCCTGTAGAACCACATTCTTCAGGAAAAGAGAACCAAAAGGAGAATGTATTTACGGAGATTTAGTGTAAGAACTCGGTTCATGTGATTAATGAAAGTGACAAGTCCCAGGTGGCGCCTGTGGCTCAGGGAGTACAGGGCACTGGCCCCATATACCAAGGGTTGCAGGTTTGAACCCAGACCCAGCCAAACTGCAACAACAACAAAAAAATTAGCCAGGTGCTGTGGTGGGCACCTGTAGTCCCAGCTACTCTGGAGGCTGAGGCAAGAGAATGACCTAGGTCCAAGAGCTGGAGGTTGCTCTGAGAAGAGACTCCACAGTACTCTACCGAAGGTGACAAAGTGAGACTCTATCTCATAAAAAAAAAAAAAAAAGAAAGAAAGAAAAAAAAAGGAGAGTGACAAGTCCCAAGATTTTTCATTTACAAGCCTGCAACCCTGGGAATGTACGTGGTATAATTCAATCTACGTTTGAAGGCCTGAGAACCAGGGCAGAGGTGATATGAAAACCTAATTCAGAGGGCAGAAGATGACATTAGATGTACTAGCTCAAGCAAGAGAGACAAGTAAAAGGGAGTGAATTCCTTCTTCCTCCATGATTTGTTCTATTAAGGCCCCCAGTGAATTAGATGACACCAACCACATTGGGAAGGCGAACCTACTGCATCCACCCATTCAAATACTAATCTCATTCAGAAGCACCCTCAAAAACACATCAAAAACTAATAGACTATTTGGGCACCCCATGGCCTTTTTCAATTGACACATAATATTGATTATTACACTTTCCTGGTTATTTAAGAAAGATAAACTCCTCCTTTTCATAAATGGACAATGGTAACAACTAGCAAGCTAAAAAAGAGTTGAATTGTATCTCATCTTAGTGATTCATCATTTGTGTAAATGGACTGGCAAAGGATACTTAGTTTGTAACTCTTAAGCTAAAAAGGCAAAGTGGTTCACTAAGTGTGTATTTTCCAATCCACTAATCAAGTACAGGAAGTATCCTTATCTTGTGACTAAAGGATGCCTGTACAAGGAACAGTAAGAGGAAACAGAAGAGGTGACAGAAAGTAGCAATCTCTTGAAAATTACCCTTCAGTATTATAAAATTTCCATTGATCATTATGAAATTTGTCAGAATCAAAATGGAGACAGTTGTGTAAAAACTCTCAGACAGAGCCCAGATCTAAGAGGGAGGGTACTCATGCATGAATACCTGATAAAAAGAACCACTGAAAATATCGTACAAAAGCCACAACCCTACACAAATAACATCACAAATGTACACAACAAATATATTTCTGCAGTGACAGCTGCTCACTGCTGCCTATTCAACATTGGACTGAAGCCATCCTTGTTACTGATCTTTGTAGCCAAGGGTAAATTATCTCACAATAATTATGTAATACTCTTTTTTCCTTTAAAAGACTTTTCTTCCTTTACCTCTCTGAATATGCACATAACATACCACAGATGCATATTCCCCTGCAATGCCTATTCTGGGATAAATATCATTTTCTTTCAGTCTCCTTGCCTGTTTTTCATTTAGGTTGACACTATTGTAGAGACTGTTTAGTTATTAAAGATACTGAATAAATATCCTTTTCTTTCAGAGTCTCTCTACTCTTTATTTTTGTTGACACTACTGTAAATGTTGTTTAGTTATTGAAAGAACTAAAACTATCAAGACGTTGTATAATGTTTCCTTGAGCAAAAGGAAACAAAAAAAAAAATCCGACAATGAGCATCATTACATGATATATTTACATACATAAAATTCTATATGTCATTTTTCTCTGTAGAAATATGTGTTTTTCCATCAAAATGTTCACATTTGTGGCATTTCTCATAAATATTTGTATTATTGTATTTGTCTCTTCTAAATAAATTAAAATGTTCTTGAGGAAAAGAGCTCCAAATTGATTTTTTCAATCCTCAACTATCTTAATACACAGCTAATATATGAAAAAACTTAAAATGTATTTTTGAATTAAATTCCTGAATATAATCTAGACCACTTAAAGTAGGAGACATGTTTTTCAGAAGCGGGGTTTCTGACATGTAAATGACTGTCAAATACCTTGATTCAGTATCTACTCACAGATTGATTGGTCAATTGATTGACTGATTTCAAATTATTGTAAGGGTATAACCAGGTAACAATTTTTGAGTTTGTTAGGTAGATTCCATCTTGTAGTTGTGTTCCATACTCCAAATGTGTGCCATACACCCTTACCTCCTGCCATTCAAGTGTGAGCGCACCAATCCCTCTTCCTGTCCCTTTTCTCTCATTCCTCCCCCCAACTTTAATAGATTTAACTTTTTCTCCTATGTGAGCATGTGTTAGATTGTCTACTGGCTCCCCAATAAAATTTATTTTTATTCCATTCTTGTGATACTTGACTAAGAATGTGTTTCAATGCCATCCGGATCAATACAAAAGATGTAAAGTCTCCATCCTTTTATGGCTAAATAGTATTCCACGGTATACATATACCATGCATTGTTAACCCATTCTTGAGTTGTTGGGCATTTAGGTTGTTCTCACTTTTTAGCAGTTGTAAATTCAGCTGTGATAAACAGTCTAGTGCAAATGACTTTATGATAAAATGATTTTTAGTTTTCTTTCTTTCTGGGTTGACACCTAGTAGTGGGATTGAAGATCAAATGGATATTCTAATTTGAGTTCTTTGAAATTTCTCCATACTTCTTTCCAAATAGGCTGTATTAGTTTGCAATGCAAAAGTGTCCCCCTCTCTCCACATTTGCATCAGCATCTGCAACTCTGGGACTTTGTGATGTGACCTAATCTTCCTGGGCTTAGATGATATCTCAGGGTGGTTTTGATTCGCATGTCTCTGATGAATAGGGATGATAAGCATTTTCTCTTATGTTCATTAGGCATTTGTCTGTCTTCCTCAGAGAAGATTCTGTTCATGTCTCTCACCCAGTGATAGATGGGATTGTTATCAAGCCTTGGTCAGATTTATAATATGCAAATATCTTTTTCCATTATGAAGTGTGCCTATTTACTTTAGTTGTTATTCCTTAGCTGTGCTAAGCTTTTCAGTCTAATTAGGTCCCATTTTTGTTGTTGTTGTTGTTGTTGTTGTTGCAGTTGCCACTGAAGTCTTCTGCATAAAATTTTTCCCCTGGCTGACATTCTCAAGAGATTTTCCCACACTTTCTTCTAGGATTTTTAAAAGTTCATGTCTTAGATTTAAATCACTTATCCATCTTGAATCAATTTTTGTATGTGGTGAAAGGTATGGTTCCAATTTTAATCTTTTACATGTGGTTATCCAGTTCTCCCAGCAACATTTATTGAGTAGGGTTTCTTTTCCCCAGTATATGCTTTTGTTTGGTTTATAAATGATCAGACAGCTATAAATGACGGGTTTCATCTCTGGGTTTTCTTTTTGGTTCCACATGTCTATTTCCCTGTTTTTGTGCGAATACCTTGCTGTTTTGATCACTGTGGACTTATAAAATAGCCTAAAGTCTGATAAAGTGATACCTCTGGCATTGTTTTTATTACTAAAAATTGTCTTTGCTATATATATATCTTTCTGCTTCCAAGCAGAAAAAAGAACTATTTTTTTGTCAATTCTTCAAAGTATGATGTTATTTTAACAGAGATTGCAATGAATCTCTAGATTGCTTGAGTAACATAGACATTTTAACAATGTTGATTCTTCCCTGCCAAGAGCACACTTATAGATTTACTTGTTTTTGAGTAATCAGTATTAACATTTAATGTTAAATAAATGAATGATGAATAAATAAATGTACATTTTCTATGGGGATAAAAATATAACTTTATGGTTGGGAATATATCAATAATTACCATCATCATCATTAGCTTACTCTTTCTTTTTTTTGAGACAGAGTCTCAAGCTGTCACCCTGGGTAGAGCGCTGTGGCATCAGAGCTCACAGCAACCTCAAACTCTCGGGCTTAAGTTATTCTCTTTCCTGAGCCTCCCAAGTAGGTGGGACTATAGGCGCCCACCACAACGCCCGGCTCTTTTGTGTTTCGGTTGTCATTGTTGTCTTAGCTTTCCAGGGCTGCGTTCCAACCTGCTGGCCCTGGTGTATGTGGCCAGCACCATAACCACTGAGCTACAGGTGCCAAGCCATCAGTTTACTCTTTTATGTTAGCTACATGTCAGATACTCTCCTAAGCCTTTACAATGATTTAATAATGTGAAGTCATAGGCACCTGTCTTGCCTACCTTCTCGAGGCTATCCTTCACAGTGGGAAGAATTTGATATGCTTTTCTAAATTTTAGAACAGAATTATCTTCTCTGTCATCTGAACATCTGGTATCTAAACCATATGGGTTATTTTAAATAAATAACCCAAACATTTGCATTTCAGTATGCATCAAAGGATATAATAATGAATTATTCACAATTAATAGTTTCATAAATCTCACATAAGACATAAAAAGAATCTGTAATTATTTACCTGACTACTCATTCCTCACATTTTTCCCTCCACATACCTAGCATGTTAACATCCCTTACAGGCTGAACTCTCTCCCAGATCCTAAAACAAATCCTTTTCCTAATCTTAGGAGATTTAATTTGTTGTACTTCAGATGACTGGCATTTTAGCGTTTGGAACTTGTCGTCTAATTTCTTTGACTAAATTGTTTGCTAAGAAAAGCAGCAAAGATCGTCTTCCTTCTCTGTAGAGAAATTTTCAGTCAGTTTAAGTCATTTTATATTTTCAATATCTGTAAGCTTCCACTAAGGAACATATATAATTGTTTCGCAAAATATAATACAATAAACTGTACCTTTTATCTCCCCTATACGTTCTCTATGGCTATATTTCACGTGCGTCTTTTATAGGAATCATAGAGAACATTTTGGTAGTATGCAAAGTCAGAATTCTCTTAGTTTCATAAGCTACATAGAACAGAATATTTGTGTACTCCTATCACAGAATATCTGTGTTTCCTCATTCATTTACAAACTCTACAAATAGCACTTAATTTTCTCCTAGGCCAGAAATAGTGCTAGTCACTAGGGACAAAATAGCTGGAGGGGCGGGGGTTGAGGGAGAACAAACCAAAAACATGACAGACCATTCTTTGGTTAAAAAAAAAAAAAGAAAGAAAATCACACAGTGTAGTGTGTACACAAAAATGTACTATGCAAGTTCTATGAATAAAAGTCTATAAAGCTATACGCTCATGAAAACTAAGAAATTATTTTAGTCTTCCTAGGTAGGGAAGAGCTCTTAAGTAATATCGATCTATTATCTAACGAATGAAAGTTAAGACGAAAAATAACTGACAGTGGAGGGGACACAATAATAGAAGAGAAAAAAATCTTTTAAGGAGGAGAAATAAATTATAAAAACAGAACTAAAATTTTTGGAAGTATTTATAAAACATTATTTTGTTGGGTGCTATGAGGTACAGGGGTTGTAAATAGACAAAGTTATAAACCAGGTCAATAGAAAATGATGGAGAGAGTGGTGACTTTTGGGGAAAGAAAATAAAGTTGATTTTACCGGCATTTGGGAGGTAAACAATCAAGACTTAGTGATAAATAGGATACGATGTGTGAAGGTAAGTAAGTGTGACTCCTCAGTATCCATCATGTTCATGAAGATGGATAGCGGTGTCAGTCACTGAGATAGGGAACACGGGAGGAGACATAGTTAATTTTCTGTGGTTGGAAGGGTATGAGGAAGACATTCCAAATTTGGAATATGCTCAGTTTGAGACAACATTGTCCCTTATTTAACATATACTTAAGATTCCACTGTGTTTTAGGAAAACTTTTGTTCCTGTAAGTATCCGTAAACAGTTGCAAATATGAATTTGAAGCTCAATGAAGTTTAAGTATAAATCTGATAATCCCTAGCATATAGATATATACAAATGACAACAGAAGCTATTAATATACAGGGATGAGATTAAGAAGTGGAGAAATGCAGGACTGAATCTTGGAATACAATGTTGATAGAGATAGAGGTGATAATCCAGAAAAAGTGAACAAGAGACTGGAGCCAAAACCACAGAATAATAAAAATAGGGTTTGGATGGCTAAATTAAAAAAAAAATTTCAATAAAAGGAATGATACACAGGATATACACTAAATCTAAAAATACGCCAGCACATTAACCACTGTCTGGAGCTTTAGTAAGTATTGTTTGGATAGGATGATTGGACAAAAAGACAGCTTAAATTAGGATGAGGGGTTAAAAAGAAAAGCAAGTGAGGAGTGGAGAAAGTGTACATTCAATGCTTTAAGGAAATTTCCTTGTGAAATAGGAAACAATGTGGTAGCTTATTAAAGGATAGGATCCAGTAGATTATTCAAAAAAACAATATGCTTTGAGCAAGCTTCACCACCAGTTAAAAGATTTCATTAAGTGCAAGAAATTATTTCACAAAGTAAATTGTGTGGGGTTCCGATAGGAGGGAGAAGATAGTCATTGTTGAGGCTGGTGGACAACTTGGATAGTAAAAATGCTTTACTTTATTGAGTGTTTTTTCATTATTGGTACAGAAGATCTAATTTAGAAATCGGGAAAGCAGATGATCAAGCATACATATAGAATTTTCCTTATGGGTGTAATGAGAATATAAAAAGGATTGAGGTTTAGGGCATTGGAATTAAAGTTGAAACAATGAACCATGGACCTCCATATGGAGGGAAATACAGGATGACTGGACACAGACAAAAGTAGAGGTTTACTTGAGGTCAAAAGTGGTCAGATGGAAGTATTTCGTCTGAAATGTGCTTACAGGTGGTTCCAGAAGAGTGTGATTAGGGGTGAAGGTGGATGTGGCAACACTAGAGGACAGACCAAAGCCTAGATTATTATGTGCAAGTATGCAGCTAAAGAGGTGAGGAGAAAAATCTTTGGAGATGAGGAGTTTAAAACAGAGAGGCTACAGATTGGAGTGGTCAAATACGTGGAAACTAAGATTGCTCAGAATGTTGGCAAAAATAGGAGCAGAGAAGAATACTGAAGTTAGGTCTAATGTCTTATAGATAATGGCAAGAAGAATGACGTTGGGTGGGGTGATGTGACATGAGGATATGTGACCCAAAGGGCAGGATTCTCACCAGAATAAGAACACATGTAGCTCTAGAATTTATAATGGCAAGATACCAGAACAAGTTCAGCATATAACGTTATAGTGCTTGGCTGGTTAGGGAATAGTCACCACTGGTTAGTGACTACAGGGATACAGGTAAAGTAATGCTTAATGAAAAGCATATGCTCCAGTTAAGGCATAAAACACTTATAAAATATTCATCTTTCTTAGAAAGTATATTTCCAGATGGCAGAGTTGAAAGTATTCTAAAATTGAGGTACTATAATTCCCGCAATTTGTGAGAATGAGGAAGGAGGACTGCTTGAGGGAAGGAGTTTAAACCCAGCCTGAGCAACACAGTGAGACTTTTTCTACAAAATTTTAAAAAATTTTCTGGGTGTGGTGGCATATGCCAATAGTCCCATCTACTCAGGAGGGAGGCTCACTTGAGGCCAAGTTTGAGATTACAGTGAGTTGTGATCATGCTATTGTACTCTGGACTGAACAACAGAAAAAGACTTTGCCTCTAAAATACACACATACATTTATACATACATGCTCATACATAAAGTTTATGGAGAAGAAAGAAGATTGCAAAATGGAGACTGAAGTTGCAGTAGGCAATAGATTGCAACAGTAAGATGTGGAGAGCTTATGGGATTTTGAGTGAAGAACAGAGGACACTAAATAGTGATAACTTTGTGCTGACTTTCAATTTTGAAGAATACATAAAATTCAAACAAAGGTGAGCATGTGTTTTACACTTACATTCTGTGACTCAAAATTCTGTGCAGATGTTAGAATCACATATCCTACTCCACTCCTGGACATTGTTCAGACATCTTCTATGGTGATCAGGATTTGGGTGCTTTTTTTTTTTTTTTCATTTTTTCCTTAAGCTAACAGAGGTGAGGATAATTTATCGATATGGTAGCAATCCTTACTAACTACCTAAAAGCAAAGTCCCTTATCCATTAATTCAAAAATGGGTGATTATTTTAATAGTATACCAGAGCACATACTAAGGTACTGTACATCTGAAGCAAGTTAAAACGTAGGTGGATTCATGATCATTACTGGAGGCTGCCCATCATTATATTTTCAAACACATCAGTCTGAAACATTGGATACTTGCATAAATATTATTCATATCAAAGCATTAACGTTGTGTTAGAAGGTGAAATAAGTGCCCAAAGTGCACCTGTTTTAACATTGTCTTCTTTCAACTTGCGATAATTTCAAAAGACATAAAGCACTATCTTATGTGTCTGAAAAAACTGTATAATGTTGTAATTTTAATTTATCAGTAAGTGCTTCTACATTAATTAAATATGCACAGGTTTTTAAAATAGAGATTAAAATATGAAAGAGATCAAGCTATTTACAATCTAATTAGCTCAAAATTGTATAAGTAATACAAATGCATAATTAATCTCATTTGACTATGACAAACTTGAAGGGCAGATTATGGAATTAGTAATGGAAAAGAGTATCACAAAATAAACTTAAGAAACTTCATAGTCAAAGCCAAAGTAACAGAAATTTCCTTAGATATCATTAGCATAATTCTTTTCATACTCCATTTTCTAAAAACATTTGTATTGTGGATCAAGAAATAAATATTGGGTGAAACATGAAAGCATTCTACCTCCAACAGAAATACTAAAAAACTTGTAAAACAAAACAAAAACTTCTAAAATGCTTACAAAGTAGAAAAATCACAGCAAATGTATTTTTGATTTTACATTTATTTAGAAAATTCAAAACTTAGGAAATTTGTAAGAATAATAAAAAGAATACTTATTAAGACTCTGTCCATTATCTCAGAGATTAAGTATTTTTGCTGTGAGAGTTTCTGGATTACTAATAAAGCTTATGTTCTGCACTTTTTTTTCCTCATCCTCTTTTGCACTGTCTTATCCTTTCACCTTCTACAATCAGCAACTACAATTGAAGTCTCTCACCAAACTCCCTTAGACATACCAGCCTCCAAAACTATGAGCCAAATAAACTTCTATTATCTAAAAATTACCCAGCCTGTGCTAGTCTGTTATAGCAATGGTAAAAAAGACTAAGGCCCTTTATCACCTATTCTTTCTCTCTTCATGATTGGTTAAATGGACTTATAGTTTCCCATCCTGTTCCAAAGTTTGTAATGTATCATTCTCCTTGACTATATTATCCCATATTTGGCTACTAGAAGACCATTCAAAGTAGTAGCTGCCTTTGTGACAAGAATTTTTCTTTATGTTTTGGTGTTTCCTTACTTTCAGGCACAGCAAGATGTCCTAGTATCATCCAGTACTTCCCTGAGCCAACTCTAGAATTACCTATGTATTCAGGGAGCTTAGCTCCTTTTATTGGTGAAATCAGAAATCATGATTACAATGAGTTTAGTTTACTCATTGCTATTGGCAGCTGTGCTTTTAGGTCCATTCAAGCGACAAAACTAGAAAACATGTATATACTCATCTACGTAGGCACATACCTAAAACACACATCGATCTGCTCTTGCCCCTGCATGTTAACAGACATTCACATTTTAGAAATCATTAGTCAATGGAAACACCTCCAATTTCAATCTAGCTGATGATTTTCATGCTTTCGCTCTTTTAATATTTGAAATTCTTTCTTCTCAAATGAGTTGTCTTGTTTCCAATGTATTAAAATATTTACTGATATTATAAACAAACACAAATATGCATTCATACAATTTTTAAATCAGATATTTTTATATTCGCATGAGCATCTTAATCATGTGAATTCTACTTTCGTTTATTTTTATATTTGGTTTTATCCCTTCTATCCTTATTGTAATTAAAAAATGACTAACCTTTACATTCTTACAAAAGTCAATATTATACAAAACACTATTCATGAAAGTGTCACGTGTTCGTATCTACTTTCCCCAACTCTGCTCTTTGTAATTATCATTATTATTATTTGCCTTATCCAATGTGTTTTTTTAATAAAGACAAAAAATGCATGTGTCTTATTGCCTATATGTTCTTTTACACACAAATTGTTGCATGTAGTATATTTATTTTGCTTTTTCACATAGAAATATCTTCTACAAATCAGTCTGTTTTTAACACAGAAATGTTTCTCAAGTTTTAACAGTTGCATAGTACTCAAATATATTTATGTAACATGTTTAACACAATATTTCTTATATTGGACATAGGTAGGTCTCAATTGTAGAATAAATAAACATATTGAATATTTCTTATATTGTGAGGGCTATTTATTTAGGATATATTCTCTTAGAAGTGATATTGCTGAACTGAAGGATATGTATATATATATATATATATATATTTTTGTAGAATGTTATCAATTTCTGCTTCATGGTTGTATATTTTTTTTTGCATTATCTGCATTATCATCAAATTACGTCACTGTTTCTCCACAATTATATGGAAAAAACAAGAGTTATATCCATTTTCCTGCTAAATATTGTCTCCATTGTAATTCTTAGTTATTTAAATAACTGCACATTGTGAGTAGAATAAAGTATGTTTTCCATTACATTCTATCTGCAGTTATCATTCTTCAATAGGTGAATTAAGCCAGTCTACTATTTAAAATAAAATCTGTAAATTCCATTTCATAGTGAGTACTTCGGTGTCACATCTTTGTTTTTAAATGTAATTTTTAGCATCCTAAAGAGAACTTATTTATTATTTTGGTTAATAGATCTTGCTTTATGGGTTATTAGCATGGTAAATCTGTCCTTTCAAAATTTATCAATGTATTTGTCCCCAACTCTCTATTATGTAGTTTTCAGAAAGGTGAACATATTGAAAAAAATATTCATTAAATTTAAAAATACATGGCAAAACTGCAATGTAATATTTGATAAAGCATACAAGAATATGAAATCAATAAGAGGGATTAAAAGTATAAGAAGATGTTCTTCAGTTGTTTGAGTTCCTTGTATATTTTGGATATTAATCTCATTGGATAAATAGTTGGTAAATGCTTTCTTTAAAAAGTGGGCCAAATATCTGAATAAATATTTCTCTAGGAATCCATAAAAATATCAAAGAGATATAAATTAAAAAATGCTTAACCTCACCAATGATGAGATAAATAGAAATAAGAACCACAATGAGGTATCATTTTGCTCTAGGCAGAATGGCTTATATCAAAAATAAGACAAAAAATATACATTCTGCTTAAGGATGCAAAGAAAAAGAAACTATTCTTGGACACATAAATTAGCATAGCCATCATGGAAAAAAATATGGCAGTTTCTCAAAAAACTAAAAATATAATTGCCATTGGATTCAGAAACCCCACCATTGGGCGTTTATGCAAAGAAGAAGAAACTGCTATATCATAGGGATACCTGCATCCCCATGTTTATTGCCGCACTATTCATAATAGCCATAAAAAAGAATAAAATCTTGTTATATGTAGCAATGTAAATTATTCTGGAGGACATTATATTAAATGAAATAAACCAGGCACCAAAAGACAAATTTTGTATATTCTTACTTCTAATGAGACTTTAAAACAGGCGTCCTCAAACTATGGCCTGCAGGCCACGTCCAGCCCACCTACGGCATTTATCCGGCAGTTTTTGCAGCCGCTGCTTCTCCTGCTTGGCAGCCAACTCATCCCGATGCCCGCAGTCCGGCCCTCCAACAGTCTGAGGGACAGTGAACGGGCCCCCTGTTTAAAAACTTTGAGGATCCTGCCTTAAAAAGTTACTTTCATACATGTAAAGAGTATAATGATAGTTACAAGGGGTTGCAGCATGAAGAGAGGTTGGTTAATAAGTACAGACATATAGTTAGATAGAAGTCTTTAATATAGTACAGTGAAGTGTGCTGTTGTATATTGTGTATTTCAAAATACCTAGAAGGTTTGAAATGTTTCTAGCATAAAAAGATATGACAAATATTTGAGGGGTGGTATGTACTAAATACCCTGATTTGATCATTACATGTTGTATGAATGTATCTAAATATCATGTGTACCCATAAATGTGTACAAGTAGCATAGAATAATACAAAAAAAGCATGAACATAATTTCTTTTCAAAATTAATGTACAGAATGACCTTAGCTAGATGGCGTATACGGAATCTATAAGCCTTGCCTCTCTCATAGACAGCAACAGTATATAGATAAGCATACCTCTTTGAGAACTCTAGAGAACAATTTAGAGCTTTAGTACAAAGATCATTGTATAATTAACAAGACATATAGTAAAATCTGCAGCATTTGGCAGATTTATCTGTGTCTCCTTTCCCTAAGTGGAATACAATCAAGCAACTAATAGAAAACCCATCATTCCAGGGCTCCTTCCTAGAAATGGAAACAAGAGAGTAAGTAAGATCATATGTGCAACATTCTTCTTCTTCTTCTTCTTTTTTTTTTTTTGCAGTTTGGCTGGGGTCGGGGCCAGGCTTGAACCCATCACCCTCAGTATATGGGGCTGGCACCCTACTGACTGAGCCACAAGCAGCACCCACAACATTCTTTCTTATCTGTAGAATGCTTGAGAGATTTATTTCTTTCTTCCCCAATGTGAAGCATGAATGTAGAGTTTGGAAGAGCTACAAACAAAGAAGAGCACATTAGAGATGCAATTTCACAGAAAGACCTTGAACAAAGCAAGAGATCAGGAAAGGGTTCAGAGTCCGAGCAAAATAAAATTCCAGAAACCAAAGTTAAAGTAACACAACTGTCTGACAAAGACGTAACATAAGTCAAACCTATTCAAAGAGTCAAAAAGAAAGGAGAGAGAGAGGAGACAGAGAGAAAAAGAAAGGAAGGAAGGAGGGAGGGAAGGGGAAGAAAGGTGAGGAAGGAAAGAAAGGAAGGAAGGAAGGAAGGAGACCAGATGACACAGTTAGAAAAACTGTGAATGAGCACAATGATAACATGAACAATGACATATAAATTATAACAAATAACCAAACAGAAATTCAGTAGTTGAAAATACAACACATGAACTGAAAAAATCATCAAAATTCCTCAGCAGACTTGACTGAACAAAAGAAAGATTCATCAAATTTTAAGACAATTAATTTGAAATGATTTGGTTAGAAGGGCAAAACAAATAATAAGAACAAAGAAGAAGAAGAAGAGGAAGAAAGAGGAAGAAGAAAAGGAAGAGGAGGTAGAAAAAAAGAGGAGAAGATGAAGAAATAATGAACAGTCCAAAGAACTTAAGGGACAAGATAAGCAAAAAATATATACGTATTATGGTAGATTCTAAGTTATGTATTGAAGTACAGCCACTAAAAATACATATGGTTATCATGAGAGAAATTGGCAGTAATTTTTTTTGAAAAATTATTGTTGATAACTTTCCATATATGAAGAAAGAAATGAACATATGGATCTAAACATCTTAACTCCAACTAGAATACAGTAAAAAAGAACCACACTGGCACACACTATTGTCATGCTACCTAATGCTAAAGACAAAGAAAAAATTTTTAAAGCACCAAGAGAAAAACAATTTGCCACACTCATGGGACCTTGCATATGATTATCAGTGACTTTCTCAACAGAAACTTTACAGATCAAAAGAAAGTGGGTTGATATATATAAATTAAATGTATCATTGCTGAAATTTAAAGAAAAAAAAAAAACAGCTGGCAGCCAAGAGTACCATATTTGGCAACACTGTCTTTCAAAAAATAAAAGAAAAATTATGAATTTTCCAGATAAACAAAAACTGAGAGAAATTATATATGGAAAAATATACTAATCTATATTGTAAATTTGGCACATAGAATTAAATGACAAAAATTGTTTAAAAAACTAGAAATTTAAGTTAATGGATATAAAATATATAAAGATGTAATTTGTGACAGCAATAACACAAAGTGAGGTAGTAGAATTGTAAATAACCAGAGTTTTGCTATGCAAATAAGATTTTTATCAGTTTATACTATAATGTTATAAATTTTTTAAGATGTTTTATATAGTAGTAATGGTACTTACAAAGAAAATATCTATAGAATATATGCAAATGGAAATGAAAATATAATCTAGGCATACTACTCTAATAATTTAATAAAATACAAAGAAAGTCATTAAGTTATAAAAGGAGGGGGGGAATGACTAGACAGAGAAGACAACATAACAAGAGTAATTTAATTTCTATTAGAAATTGCTCTAAATGAATTAAACAAGTTGCATGAATGGATGAAAATGGGATTTAATTATGTGCCGCTTACAAAAACTCAATTCAGATTTACTGACATATATAGGCTGAAATGAAAGGTTAGAAAATGATACTCCAGGCAAATGGTAACCAAAAGAAAGCTAGAGTGCTACACTAAAACAGATAAAACAGACTTTAAATTAAAAAAATTTAAAAAATTAAAAAAAATCTCTCTATCGTAAGAGAGAAGGAAAGACAGTATACAATAGTCCCTATCAGTGGAAGATAAGTTCCAAGAACTCCCAGTCCATAAGGGAAATTGTGATAATGTCAAATGCTATGTATTATGTTTTTTTCTGTATATATATAATTATGATAAAATTTAATTTATAATTAAGCACACTAAAAAACAATCAGTGATAACTACTAATAAAATAGAAAAATTATAATAATATACTATAATAAAATTTACATGAATGTGTGGTCTCTTTCTCTTTCCCTCTTTCTCAAAGTATCTTGTATACTGTACTTACATATGCTTTTAAACTATGGTTGACCATGGATAACTGAAATTATAGAAATCAAAACTGTTAATAAGAAGAAATTACTGAGTCTACAAGCCTGAGGGCCAGCAGACCTCATCTCTTGCCCAAGCTGCTGCCTAAGCATATCATACAGGGACCTGAGGAGTTGCTTGCCCTGCCCACCAGTAAATATATGTACCTTCTACAGCCTGGGGCTTAGCATACCCAGACTCATACCACTGCCGCTGTTACTGGACACAAGTATACTACCTGAGAGCCCTATGACTTTCATATCACCTACATATCCTGCCACTTCCAGCACCCACACTTACTACCCTGGGGCCTATGGCCTAACTGACCATCACTTCCACTACAAGCACGAGAAGGGCTAAGTAGGAACCCACATACTGGGCCAAACTGATCTCCTTATCTCCAGGAAAACCTTGTCGCAGTCTTCACTAACAATTTCAGCCTAAGCCACTGAGGAGGTCACAGATAACCACTGACATTTGTTACAGTTGAACAAATCATATAGAAACTATACTACTGCACCTGTGCATATTCAAAACCAAAGCGCCCTACCAAACCAACACTATAAATATGATTACAGGAATAAGCATTTTCTAACAAAAGCCAATACATAAAATTAAAAGAGTAACTGTTACTCTACATACATGGTTATCAATATAGAACATTTTTTAACAAGGAAGAAAACATGACACCTCCAAAGAAACACAATAATTCTCTAGTAACAATACATAAAAATTTTAAATCTATGAAATGCTTGAAAAGCAATTCAAAATAATAACTGAAACAAAGTCACTGAGATACAAGAAAACATAGACAATGCCAAGAAATCAGAAAAAAGTCATTCTGAATGACAGTGATGACAAAGAGAGAGCATAAAAAGAGAAATCCTAATATGCAAGAATTCAATGAATTAAATAAAAATACAATTAAGAGCTCCAGCCATACACTACATCAACCAGAGGAAAGAATTCCTTAACTTAAAGATAGGTCTTCTTAAACACCCAGACAAAAACCAAAAAAAGGGAGAAATAAATTAAAAATGAAAAAAAGCCTATATGACATATGGGCTACCATCAAGTAAATAAACATTTGAGTTTGGAGAGTCTCATAAGGAGAAGAAATGGGAAAAGATATACGTCGTAGAAATCCCATTTAATAAAATAATGCCTGAAAACTTCCAGTGTCTCATGAGAAATTGACATCCATGTGCAAGAAGTTTAACATACCCAAATAGACGCAATGTGAAAAGGTCTCCAGCGCATATTATAGTCAAATTGTGAAAAGCTAGAGACAAAAAATTCTAGCAAGAGAATGACATCAAGTCACATCAATCCCCATCAGATGATGGTACATTTCAGGCTAGTAAGATCTATGGCAAGGTGTGTGTGTTTAATATATTTTGGACACATAATCAACAGGAATTGCTTATTGATTGCCTGAAGCAAATGAAGAAAATGGGTTTTAAGAAACTGCCTTAGTCTTTTGATGCATAAATGCTTTGGGATAAGGTTGAAAAGCTGAAGGGAAATTCTTAAAATTGATATTTTTAAGCTAAATTAATAGCTGCTACTTCTATCTTAAATTTGAGCAGATGTATTATATTGATGCCATTAACACTGAGGCCTCACATAAATGAAATGTGCCCCATAGGCATTTTCTTTAAAACAAATGGAATGTAAATGTCCTTTATCTCCACTTGTCTTCTTTCCAATGGAAAAGTTTTAGTAATTGGTAGAAAAAAAAAAAAAGGAAGAAAACAAAATCCCACAATTTAAAAGATTATGAATTTATCTCACTAATGGTAGGAATTAAACAATTTGATACTTGAAATGTGGCTAATCTACAGATTTAAAAGTTCTGGCAAATATTTGCTAAACAGGAAGAGAACACACTGGTCTTTTATATTAGTTTTTTTCAGCTCCTTAGAAAGGTCTACCTGAGAAAGAGGACAAACACTCTTTAAACATAATCATGTGAAAAGGGATAAGAATATACTTATAAAAAATCTAATCAAATTAAAAATAATGCTTATTTAAATTGATATTCTATAAACCAAATATATTTTTATAGTCATATAGTTATTCAGATTAACGACATGGTTTTCACTGTAGTTATTATCATCATCTCAATAATATCAATATTGGTATTCATCCTACAAGCAACATGTGCTCAGAAGTAGTCTGTATGTAGAACTTTTATGATAAGTAAAATATAGTTATCCTTTGCAATTTATAAAGAACTAGTTCTAGGACTTCCTTCTGATACCAAAATTCAGTGATACTCAGGTTCCCTATATAAAATGGTGTGGCATTTGCATTTAACCTATAAACATTCTCCTGTATATTTCAGATTATGTTTAATTACTTATAACTAACAATTTATAAATGCTACGTAAATAATTGTTATTCTGTATTCTTTAGTGAATAATGGCAAGGAAAAATTCAGTACATGTTAAGAAAACATTTTAATATTCTCTTCAAAATATTTTAATCTCTTCATTGAAAACACAGATGAAGACCCATGAATATACTATATTTATTCATTAAATTTCTCATGCTTGCCCATTTTTGTGAAAAAGTCACATAAGTAACATCAAAATAATAATCTTTAGTAATTTAGCTTCCTGGAGAAGCTTCATCAAACAAACTTGTGAGCTTCATTTGTGCCAGAGCTGGTGCTGTGTTCCAACATCAAACTCCCATATGAATAAGCAGGTGAAATTCTCTTTTAAGTTCTCAAAAACTGGGCAAGCCACTCAAGACAGCTGGCAAGGCCACAACAGATCAGTTTCAATGTAGGGTCTATTTTCCCCTCCTCTGCTATTTGTGCTTTGATGAAAAAGGGAGGTACTTTTTTTGAGTTAAAATTTCTCTTTTATGTTTTTATACCTCTAACCTAGAAAAGAATAAGCACTAAATGTTCGTCTGTATCCGCACAACCTCTAGGTCTTCTTTTCCCTTCCCACATTTCCATTTGGAATGATGTAGTCCAGATTTAGAAATTACTACTAGGAATTTATTCTCTCTTGCTCTCTCACTTTCCCTCTGTCTTCCTTACAGAGTTCATATTCAATTTGGAAAAGCCGCAACAACTAGAATTAGTCTTCTCAAGCAGCTGCTCCACCATCACAGAGCAGTCACTGTGTTTCTCTCTGTGTGGGAGGATCAGGGCTCTTCCCTCCATCATCTATTACAATGGCCAGTTCTCAAGAAGCAGCAAAAGGTCTGCTTTTGACTAAAACAAGATATTGCCCTCCTCAAATCTAAGATTTTCTATGTATAAAAATGTAAAACTAATTTTACTCTCTTTAGTATAGGCAATTTAAGATTTAAAGGACGATATAGCTTCATTATGATTTTAAATTTTTAAAACTATTTGACATGTGTGACTGATTTATTTTCTACATCACAGCAACTCCTCACCTTCATCAATGATACCAAAATCACCACAACTTTGTCTGGCATGTACATATACATTTACATATACTTATGAAAATATACATATATGTATGTATGTATGTGTATATATATCTGTAAGACATTAATTTATTCACTGGGTAGCTACTTAGTGCTAAACTCTATTCAAGGTATCAGAATTTCAAAGAAAAAAATAAGATAAAGCTCTATTTTAAAGGATCTTGCATTCTGATGAAGCTTAAGATTAAACAAGTTAAAGGAGCAGCTCGTGTCATTTCAGTGGTAGGCTCTACAAAGAAAAGAAATAGTATTTATTAGAAAATGGAATAAAAAGGACTTAGAAGGTGAGGACTTTCAGATAGAGTCTCCAGGAAAATTCCTTCTGGGAAGGTGATAGTTTAGCTAAACACCAAAGGAGAAGTGTTGAAAGTTTAATTTGGAGGAAAGAGTTTAGAAAAACAACAACAACAACAACAAACAAACAAACAAAAAACAAACGAAGTACAAGTTACAATATATAAAGGAGCTTGTCAGGTTCAATGAAAGGAGGACTACTGTGGTTAAAGCTTAATGACAACAAAATAGTATGAAATAAGCTTAGAAAAAGCAAGGGTCAGATACTATAGGCCTGTGCAAGGGCCCATGGGGGTGTCTTTGTTATGATGGGTAATACTAGGGTAGTTATTAAGTTTCTGGAGGGAGCACTGAAAATAATAACCAAATGTTGTTAGAAACAATGGAAAAAAATAGAGTAAATATTCTTTCAATCTACAATATAGATTGTATAATCTAGCACTCAGGAAAATACATTTTAAAATACATTAAAAAATGGGCGGTGCCTGTGGCTCAAAGGAGTAGGGCACCAGCCCCATATGCCGGAGGTGGTGGGTTCAAAACCACTCCTAGCCAAAAACTGCCAAAAAAAAGTAAAAAATAAAATACATAAGAAGAAAACTTTGGAAACCTCACTTTATTTTGTAGTTAGATACACACACAGCAAATATGTATATATGTAATATACTTCATGCACTTATATATATATTAGGTAAAACTTTTTTGCATTTAGGGGTAGCTTTAGAAGCCATTTCCTATCATAATGTATAAGATAACTGTGATTTGTGCCTATGTTAAGACTTTAGGATTCATCAAAGCAGAATTTCAGCGAGCAGCTTGCATAGATTTATAACACTTATAAAACAAATGAGGTCAAATTAAAGATTTTTCTATAAACATTTTCTTAGCAAGGATAATGATACTGGTAAAGTAGAATTAATCTGACTATAAATATGTGTGTGCATATATACATACATAAAAAAGACATTATAGTGCAGTGCCTGCAGCTCAGTGAGTAGGGCGCCAGTTCTATATACCAAGGGTGATGGGTTCAAACCCAGCTCCAGCCAAAATGCAACAAAAAAAGAAAAGAAAAAGACATTGAAAGGACATTTTTTCATACCCAACAATCAACTTGACTTAGTTATGTTTCTGTAAATACTTAAAAGGAACATAGCCGAATCTTTGGATGATTAATAAACTCTAAATAAAAGTCAGACATACTTCAGGAAAAATGTTAAAGAGTAAAAATACTTGGCGGCACCTGTGGCTCAAAGGAGTAGGGTGCCAGCCCCAAATGCCAGAGGTGGTGGGTTCAAACCCAGCTGCAGCCAAAGACCGCAAAAAAATAAAAGAGTAAAAATACTCAGTTCAAAAAAGAGGACATTAGTATCTCCGATAATGAAAACTGGGAAAAGTTACTTACTTATAGGTCAGGTAAAACAATAAGATATTCACTAGCACCCATAGTATAGACTAGATGTTATTAAATGGTTCAGATGAACAATGAATATGTCTATTCAGAAATTATTTCAGCTAGGGTTTGGCTGGAATAGAAATTAATGAAGAAAGGCTTTGTGAAATGGTGTCCATTGAGTTGTTTATCAAGACCAGATAAGATGTAGACATTCAAAGATGTGGGAAAGGACATGTCTTCATAGGGTATTGCACGAACAAAATCATAGAAACGGAAAATGTGAGAGAATATGCTGAAAAAATCAAGTAATTCAGTTCAGTTCTGGGTTTCAGACATACTTCTCAAAAGTTTGGGTGATGGTTAATTAGGATCATATATTGAAAACTTTAAAAAATAAACTCCTTTCTCCCCTCTTTCATTCCTTTTTTTTCCCTTCCTGATCTAATATCCTATATATCTGATTCTTTAAAAGAGCATCATAATATTCCATTATAAGTGAAGTGCTTAGTGATTTGTTTTCATTAGAGTTCTTTCTTAATTGTGATACACAAGCATTTCCTTATAATTGCTTATGAGTGCACTTGCTGGGATAAACAAATAAATCCATTGGTTTATTTTATTCTTTCCAATATTGAACAGAGGCTCAAGTCAAATTAAGGATGATCTATATTTCCAG
Organism: Otolemur garnettii; assembly: GCF_000181295.1. Taxonomy (NCBI): domain Eukaryota; kingdom Metazoa; phylum Chordata; class Mammalia; order Primates; family Galagidae; genus Otolemur; species Otolemur garnettii. The sequence continues at coordinate 2,511,787 of NW_003852564.1, forward strand.
GCACCCATAATCTGAAATTAAATCTGAATTAATCAGGCATTCATTGTATCAGGGGAATCTAAGGCACAAGTGTTATATTTATCCTAATTTTTGTTCATATGGCTGGAAGGCAGGAGGGTATAGTGGGACATAAAGCAGCCTTAGGGTCCTAAGAATAGAATTCATTTGTCAGCTACACCAAAGGAATCATTTCATATTCTATAATACTAAAAATTCCTTCTATCATGTAACAATGTATTGTGAAGATCTCTACAGGTCAGCAGCTGGGTTTAACTTGCTCATTTCAAGTGCTGATTTGGCCATTTTTGTGTATTGGTACCAGTGTGTTGAAAATAGTATTTGTCTACTCATGAACACATAAGTTGATTTTAGTATTTTATGCTATTAAATGCAATGATGCCATGAGTTTCTGTTGATGTGCTTCTTTGAACACATATCTGAACATATGTGTATGTACATTTAAAGTTTTATTGTTATTAATAAATAATTCTGAAATAAGTCACAGCATTATTCCATCAAGAATGTATAAAAATTTCTCCTATTTTCTCAAGCATACTATTTTTATATTTTATTAGTGTTCCAAAATCACATTTGAAGTCAAAACACCCCAAAAGTTGTGCAATATTAATTTTTCTTCCATTTCCATTGCTTTTTTGTTATCTCTCAAGCACCTACTTTATAGCCTGTATTGAGCAGTGGTAGCTCAGTTAAGACCATGTGTATTGTAATCAGTATGGACACTAAGAGCTACAAGAGGAATATATATACTTCTTGGTGTGAATGTATATGTTTTATAAATTTATAGCAGTGAGTGTTTGTACATTAGAAATTACATTAAGTTACAATAATTTATAAACATTATACCACTATATTTGGAAATTGAAGACATCTAATTGAGTGTTCATTGCTATATTGACTCTTTTGTTCTAAATAAATTTCTCTTATATATTTAATACCTCATACATATATTCAACTACAATCAATAAAATCTTTCAAAGAGCAAAATTACTCTAAACACACACTTTCTTCATAAAATACGTTATTAGAAAACAAATATGATTCTTTTGGTTTCTAGGAAATTGATGGCACATGCTATAGTTTATTTGATCTTCATCGTAACATATAAAGAAGTTAACATTATAGTTTCCATTTTTTTCAAATGAAAAAGACATTAAAAAGTACTTAGTGAAAGACATAAGCCCACATTATTATTCAATACAGATGTCCTAGTAGTAAAGACTAGATGAACACCCACCCATTCACTTAAGTCAGAAACATGAACTTCACTCATCCTGTCTCTTTCTTTTACTCAGGCCAATAATGAACCAGGACAGACAATAGCCGTTGTCTATTCTGATCAATCTGACATTCACTTTGATTGATTGGTACTTATGTTGCATTGGGTTTTGAATATTGTGAATATTATACCTGCTTACATCTTACTCTATATCCAATCAATCTTTCAGAACTATAATTTCTACCTCATAAACCTCCCTGCAATCTGTCTATTTCTCTCCATCTTCACATAAATATTCACATAGATATTCTAAAACAGAATGATATTCTCTCTCTTTCTGAATACTAAAATAAATTCCAAACTCTTAAATCAAGGCTGCTGTAAAAATTCCAAAATGACTTCAAGGGTTCTTAAGGTGAAGTCTAAGCTCATTTATACGGTATGAGTACCTTTTTCTGATATGGCATAGTGGAGCCAGCATATCCAGGTTGAATTCTTGGCTCCAATACTTCTAATTAGTTTGATTTGGGACAAAGGAATTAATGGCTCTTTTCATTCTGTTTCCATCCATGAATGTCATTACCAAGACATTCTTTTTAGAGAAGCCTTTCTGCATAACCACCACTACATTGTCAATTATCATCAAATACAACTTTCATATTATAAATATGTCCCTGTCCAATTGCAGCTTCAGCAGATGCTATGAAAGACTGAATTATAAACATCAACAAGAACATACAACCAAATAATCTCCTTCTGCTTTTTCAACTTTGTTGAGATATACTTGACAATTAAAATTGTATGTATTTAATATGTTAACTTGCTGATGTGATATACATATACATTTTATAATATATTTGTGTGAAACCATTAGAATTCTTTATTAAGAAAGAGTGGAAATTAAGGTTGATAATTCAGTTTTATTTGTACCTCTGACACTCTCATAACTGTTCATACCTGATTTTCAGCAATTGGAGATGAAGGTATTGTTACAATTTAGCTTTCAAAGCATGCTGTAGGTGACAGTTGGCTAACTTGAACTTGTTATTCTTTTTTTTTTCAGATCTACATAATTTTTACCTTTGCCCAAATAGTGTCCACATAATTAGTTGAGCTTTTGCATAAGCCAATTATTTCCTTTCCTACTATGGTTCATTCTTCCCTGCCATGGTAATGCTATAGCATGCTGAGAGTTCTCAAATTTCCAATGATAATCAGCCCTGGACTTCATCTAATGAATGAAAGATAACAGTTTCAGAGTGCCATTCTAAGTGTCTTTTTTCTATGGTTACTTTCTGTACCAACTGTTGAATTTTTGCATTGCTCAGAGCCTACACTAGGAAAAGCACCTCAGGGAATGAGAAAAAGCCACTAGGGCTAAATGAATGACATAACTGATGCAGGTAACGAAAGTTTAACTAAACTTGAGCTTTGTAAATAATCCAGAACGATCCCAAAAGCAGTTCATCTTTACTCATTGTCATCTTTACTCATTTGGTGGTGGACTCCGAGGTCTAAAAACTCAATACTGCTGAAATGTGTGAGTGCGCAGACCACTGGAGGTTTTTTTTTTTTTTTAAGTTTTTGGCCAGGGTTGGGTTTGAACCCACCACCTCTGGCATATGGAGCCAGCACCTACCCCTTTGAGCCACAGGTGCTTCCTGGACCACTGGAGTTTTTAAGGCAGATACACGGAAGTAAACAGGTCTCATGAGTGAGGTGAGACATTGTAAGAGTGCATGGAAAGTTTTCTGTCCCTAAAAGAGTTTAATTAGATGAGAATAAAACTTAAATTATTGAATTTTTTGTTGATAAGTGCTATTTCTTTAGAAATATAGGAACAAAAACACCTAATTAGGATGGATTGAAGCGAGAAAAGGTAATGCCAACAGGAGAGGACGTCTATATGACCTTTGATGAAGTTTGGTACAGCAAAATAGCAAAACAGAGTGATAGGTAGAGAGTGGACAAATAAGTCAACAAATGTTAGGCTTTCTTTTTCTTTGATTTTTTTTTCATTGTTTTGTTTAAGACAAGACATACTAATATATGTTTTGTATGAACCAAATAATCCATTAACAAACAGGGTGATACTCCATGGGATCATTTTAGTAGCAGTTTCTAGAGGTGCGTTGAAAGTGACATCTGGGGAAGGAATTATTCCTGCTTTCTCCTCTCCCTGGCACATGGGAGGGTTGTACAGGCATCCTCTGAATTACAAACATCTGACTGACCTAAGACCTGCACTTACAAATGGGACTATTATAGCTAATACATAAAAGTGCCTATTCCAACTTACATACAAACTTATCTTAAGAACAAACCTATAGAACTTATCTTGTTCATAACCTGGGAACTACCTATACTTCACTATGCTCTCAAAGTTATGTGTGGTGATGTGACTTGCTTTGGCCAATGACATGTGATGGAAAGTGATGTGTGTTTCCTGGGGACAGAAGCACAAAGCAATAGTGCATGTTTGTCTAACACATTTTGGATACTGAAAACTCTTTCATCCTGGATTGTATAAGAGCAAATGATAGGGTGGAAGCAGAAAGGCCAGCAGTTCTTTGATGGACTTACAGAAAGAGTGAGAAATAAACATCATTATTTTCAGCCACTGAGAATATGACTGAGCTAGGAACATCTCTCTGGTGAAGACAAAAGAGTATCATTTATTCTGAATATGGATGCTGGTATGTTGATTGATTTTCAGTGGAAGGATAGATGATTAGAGATTATTGAATTTACATTATTGAGTTTACATTTTATTGAGTTTACATTTTCTTCATTAATTATTAAGCAAAAACATAAGGTATCAGTAAGGGGAGTTTAAGATGTGTTTGAGCATTGAAGATAAGAAAGATGTAAAATAGTCATTTGGGACAGTGGGAAAACGAATCATATGCCAGTAATTACAGAGGTCTTGTAAGGACAATGGAGTAACCATTTGAGATATCCATTTACTAATTTAAAATGAGATCTATCTATCTATCAGATTATCATATCCAGAAATAAGCTAGAACTTCTACATTCATATCAAAAATGTTCTGAGCCTTATATAAATAAAATAGATACATGTGAGAGTGACATTAAGGGGGGGTACATAATAAATCTTAAACATGTATTCTGGAATATGTGTATAAACCATCTTTGGGTTGTATAATTAGGGGTAACATCACTTTCTTCTTTATATATTTTTGATTCCCTCAATATATGAAAAAGGAATAGTATATTATAAAAATTAGAAAGGCAGAGAAATTTCTCATTATGTTGTGCACTTTTTTGTGGCAGGTTTAGTATCATACCCATTTCTTTTCCTAACATAAATATTTCAAATTTTCAACTGTGTTAGAATGAACTTGAGTTGACTGTATTAAAAATGATCAGCCATTTTTAAACCCTGATTTGAATACCTCATTATGCTCTCTTTTGTAGTAGTTATTGGCCTAAAATATGAGGTAATGGTAATTCTATTCCCAAACTACAGGGGGTATACACATTTTTTAACTAGAAGATTTGTATTTTCCAAGACCTGTGGAAGTTATTTTATGAAATAATTTTCCCATGTATTATATTTGCACACAGAAGGTATTAAGATTTTTCTATATGTGGATTATTTTATCCCCACTATATTTCTTTTTGCAAAAAAAAAATTTTATTTTAACATAAAAGTTATATTATATATATGAATCAATCAATTAGTTTAATAATTAGAATCTTTGACATAGCTATTATTTTAGAGATTTTTTTTT
>NW_003852564.1:2517233-2520163 GCF_000181295.1 Otolemur garnettii
TGTGGAGTCAGTGTTAAATACACAACAGGCTTATTTTATTACTATTGCTAGAAAATTTTTAATTTGAATTCTATACCTAATTGTATTTAGTAGGTAGCCAGTTCAAACTGGCAGAGAATTAATGACAAAGATTGTTTGAAGGGGAATAGTTAAATAATGAAGTGAAGAAGATAAATGTCTTGCTGTAATTTAAAATATTGTTAGTTAATTCAATCAGGGCCTTAAAATATGTTTTGCTAATGTTGAAAGTTCTTTTTAAAAGCATTATTTCAACATGCCAGAACTCGATCTCTTTCAAAGCTTATACAATAATCTTTGGCTGTATGTCAGCATAAATGACAAAGTCAAGTGAATAATTTTAGAAAAAGTCTCTATTGATTGGTATCCAGGACAGCAAGACTATTATTGGAATCTAAATAAATCATTTCCTCCTAAACTAATGTATGTCTTGGAGCTATAATCAACTTGATAAAAGCTACTTTGCAGAAAAGACATTTTCTGTGTGTCCTTGATGGCATAACTGGAAAGGCTATTCATCACAAAATAATAATGACAATGTTTTAAATATGTTGGAAAATCATGAATAAAAATCATTATTCATGATTTTTATATTAGTCTTTTATAGTATCTTAAAAATAAAAACATTATTTTTTCTGATCTTAACCCCTTTTTATTGTGGATTTAGTACCAGAGTCTATCTAATTCATATACCACATATTTTGAAACATTGTATTTTATGCCTTCTACATATTTTAATGATGTGAATTAATCTTTCACCAAAATTATTTTTTCTTCATATTTCCATTCCTTAGTATTCATTATAAAATCAATGATTACAAAGGCATGAACTTCAGCTCACTTTCAATTAGAAGTTTAAAATATCCATTCTTTTTCTTATAAAGTGCTCATACAGCATAGAGCTTGTTAATGAATTCTAAAATAAAAGTTTCATGGGACAATAGGTGGTTTCTAGGTTATATGTAATACATTGGTGACAGAGGAAGACACAAAAATACTCCAATTTTCAAATTTTTTCACCTATTTTTCCTGCTTATTTTCTAAAGATATGTTACTTATTCTCAAAGCAAGCAATTCAAACTATAACGCAAAAGAAATATACATTATAAGTAGAGTAAGATAATTAAAAAAGCTAGGTTCCTAATGACATTGTTTGTGGCACTGTGCCAAATGACAAATCCTACCTTCTCATCTCCACAGTAGTGAGTTCTCTTTTATGTAACTCAAATCGTTTCTGATATTATGTTAATCTTAAACCTGACTGTAGAACAATAGACACAAATTTTCTCCATAAACTAAATTGACCCTTAGGCAGGATTGTCAAAGAAGGAGTCATAAAATTATGATTATGATCAAGATTTTTTAGCAAACTATCAAGTTATTGTGAGTTTTATACTCTCACATAGGTAGTAGTATAGGTGATGGCTCCCACTAATTATCTGTATGCTACATGATTAAATGATGGGCTATGCACTACAGTTACCTCAAATCAGGTTCAGGTTGCCTGAAGCAACAAGAAAACTCAGGAGAATAAAGACAGAAGGGCACGAGTGATGCCTAAAGAAAGCAGTAATTATAACATCTTTTTGAGAAGACAGAATAGTGTCTGCTGTTTCTCCTATACAAGGTTCCTGGATTCTGATTTAACTTTGAGCACCTCAGCCACAAAGTGTCCCTTCTGCCTACCCCCAGAGGGATACTTTAACAGCCTCTAGAGCCTTTGAACTTTAGAACTAGTGTATAGGTTAAAGTTGAACCTAAGAATGAAGAATGTGAAGAACTATCAACAATGTAGCTTCATTTTATTCACCAATTACTTAGATAAACTGAAAGAGTGATTGGAAATGAAAACATGTAATGATTCAAAACCAGAGTCTTACCAAGTACTGTCCAGATTAGATTTTTATTTTGTGGCTGAACTGAGTTTGATCCTTACAGTGGATCAGATAAATTCAGGTACCAAATTTCTTACATGTACAGGTACAGATTTTGTTTCATGAAACAATTATGTAATTTTACTACATGATTACTAATGATCATCAATTCATAATTGGCTATTATGTGATGCTGAGTACTTATGTTAGTACTTATACTCTTCATTGAGGGTATAAGATCCCATGATCTTCTCCCTAAGAGCTTCATATTCTAATACATCATACAGCAACAGTGGAAGAACACTATCCCCAAATATATGCTAATCTGAACTACAGAATAATAAGATGTTAACCTACCTTGGAGAAGAGAGAAGAATATGGAATGAAATAATGTGGAAAAATTCATGAAGCACTAATAATTTAGATAAATCCTAAGTGAAAATATTTTTTAAAAAGAGAGAGAAGAAATAAAGATTGGTAAGGAAGATAATGTGCCAGGCATAATAGCTAAGAAAGGTACAGAAGAGGGACAATAAGGATGTATTTGCATAGCAGAGAAAAAAACATAAATAAGTTGTTACTACACAGAGAGGAGATTAGAGGAATAAGAATGATTGGGCAATGTGGGACTCATACAATAGGTGGTCTTCAACCAATCTTAGCACTCTGGGTAGCCAAAGCAAGGGTCCCTTTAGCTCAGAGTTTGAGACCAGCCTGAATAAGAGTGTGACTCCCTATCTCTACAAAAAATAGAAAAATTAGCAAGGCAAGGTGGTGTGTGACTATAGATACTATGGAGGCTGAGGAATGAGGATGACTTAAGCCCATGAGTTTGAGATTGCAGTGCGCTATGATAATTCCACTGCACTCTAGCCAGGACTACAGAGTGAGATTCTGTCTCAAACAGAAGAAAAAAATAAAAAGTTGGCAAATACAATAAACATTGTGTCAGAAGTATTGAGATGGATTCTTTTTTTATTAATACATAATTATGCATACTTACGGTGTACATGTGATATCGTTTTTTTTTTTTTTTTT
>NW_003852564.1:2520447-2522188 GCF_000181295.1 Otolemur garnettii
AGCCATGTACATGTGGTATCTTAATACATGAGTACAATATATATTGATCAAAACAAGGTAATTGGGATATTGATCATTTCAGACATTTATATATATATATAATGTATATAATCTCTGTGTGTGTGTGTGTATATGTTGGGAACATTCCAAAGTTCTTCTAGCTATTTTAAAATGTTCAACAAACTATAGTTAACTATAGTCACCCAGCTGTGCTATGGTACATTAAAACTTATTTTTATCTAACTCTATTTTTGTATCCATTAATCAACCTGTCTTCATTCCTCCCTCTCCCTACTCTTCCCAGCTTCTAGTGACCCCAATTCTATTGTCTACGTCCATGACAGTACCTTTTGAAACTCCCATTAGGAGTGAGATCATGCGATATTTATCTTTCTGTGCCTGGCTTATTGGATTGAACATTATGTCTTCCAGTCTCATTATCTTTCTACGAAATAACAGGATTTCATTTTTTATGGTTGGATAATATTCCATTGAGTATTGTAAAGTCTTGGTCATTTTCCATCAGAAGAGAAATACAATATTGTAGTCAACCCATATCTCTTCAAATGACAGAAAATATTGCAAAAACATTATTGAGTACAAGTTGCAATATGACCGGTTAGGATTGTCAGGTGTGGGGACCAGACGTCAGGCTCATGTTCCCTGCTTCTTGATTGCCAGTACTGCAGAGTCATTATTGTTACAATAGAATAAAGAAGCAAGCCAAGCAAGATATGAGCAGGAAAACTGCCAAAGTATTAAAGCATAGCCTGTTCAGGAGAAGGCACGTGTCTACCCATGAGGAGAGGAGACCCTGAGTTTAAGGACAGAATGTAGAAACTAGAGCTCACAAGAAAGTCAGTAGGGAGCAGCTCCCCAGGGGAAGTGTGATTTTTATTATTTTAATGATGGGAGGAAACATGAGGATACTGTCTCCTACTTGTATGATACTCCAAAGACTCTTTTTTGTGACCTTGATTATATCTCAACTTTGTGGTTTCTCAGCTCTTGGAAGCCCCTGGACATGTCATCTGTTCCTTCTTAGAAGGCCTCCCTCCCCCAGCCAGGTTACTAGTTCAGACCCTATTATAAGACAAGGTCTGCCTAGATCATCTACTTCTTATGACAAGGGTCCCATTTGTCATCTGTGGGTAAATTTATCTTGATCTCACTTTATACATCTATCCTGCCCTTCCTCAAAAAACTTTGTTTTATGCTTGCCTTGCTTTTGGTGTGTCTGGTCATTCTTCAGCCAAGATCACACCAAAAACTGAAAACAGATCTCCACCCAAAACCAGGCCAGCCAGCAGCCTGAATTTAGGGAAGAAACAGCATTTTTGTGTACGGACTCTTCTATACAGAGCAGGGTAGAAAGTGGTGTAGGTCGCTATAAGAGTAGGCAAGAGACCGTCAGATATACTTTAAACAAATTGCCAAAGGTCAGTGTGACAGTGTGGGACTCCTGAGGGTACTGGACACAGGGGCAATCTGCAGATGGTTTTTCATAGACATCCAGTTGGTATTCATGGGAAAGAGGGGCAATCTGTTGACCAGAAGACCTCTCCAGTTGTGCAGGTCTGTAAAACAAGCTACTGCAATGGGAAGGGCACAAAGCCTCAGCCCGCCTGAAAGCTTCCTTTCTATAACAAAACAAAAATCAAGCAATGACTCTGCCCTGACCCAGGAGCAAGCAAGAGTCCTAGGATCCTTTTATAGTAACCTTACAAATACACTGTAGGGG
>NW_003852564.1:2522547-2534722 GCF_000181295.1 Otolemur garnettii
TGGTAGGCTATGTTTAGTGGAGAAGAATTAAAAATCGATTATTAAACATAGTCAATATATAATCAGTAATTCATTGCAATTGCATTTCAGTTTTAAAAATAGTTTAAAACACTGAATTTCTGTGTGAATTATTATTTCTCTGCAATTATTAAAGAGATTGGATTCAGACATTCTCTCTAAAGTCTTTTCTTTCATTTATAGAATGTTGTTAATGAAAGAATCACTTCAGGGATTCTTTTATATACATAGAGATATAAATAGATAAATATCTACATCATATTGACTCAGCTTAGCTTTAGGTAGTTTGGATATATATAATATAGAAAAATTTTCTGTATATGTTCATATTTTTCTAACTGGGTCTCAGACTAAAAATATTTTGGGGTGTATGTTTGTGTGTGTGTGTATATATATGATAGATGGGGCTGGAAAGGGGGTTAGGAAGACCACTAGCAAGGCATTTCAAAATCCCAAAGCTACCAGTTTGCTTCTAAACAACATGAGACTTCTTATTTTCTAAAAGAATATAACCAGACTATTAATAAGTGAAAATTATTCTCTTAAAGGTTTAAGGCAGCCATATGAATAAAACGATGCCTTTTACATTTGGAGAACCAATTCCACAGCAGACTTCGACTAAATTATATTATGCTTTGCCACACAGTGGAACTCTGTCCATGAATGCAATACAATAAAGAGATTATTTGGTGTGTCACTCCATTAGCAAAAAAAGTGTGACATTTACAGAAGAACTTGTTGTATAAGAATATGATACATCAGCACCAGAACAAGAGGCCTTAGGCAAGGGTGTTATCTGCTCTAAATATAGTCAGTAGTTAGTGATGCTCATTTCAGAATAGGTACGATATCTAATTTACTGGCAAGAGTGTAGGTGCTAATTTTGCTTGTAAATGAAAAGAACAAGTGTTTGCCAATTAAATCAAGCAGCTGCTTCACAGTCAGTATTACTAATAGCTACCAACAAAACTCCAAGCCATTATTCTAAATTGTTTAATGAAATGCTTTTAGTATGTAGTAAACTATAGCTTTGATTCCTTAAAAATGCTGGGTTGGGGCTTAGTTATTCAACTTTAATTGACCTCTCAATGGCTTCCCTGCATGTATTATAGTAGTGTAGAGCCAAGGATTACAAACTACTTTGAATGGAGATCCCATACTAGTCTATTTACACACAGACATGCGGGATGTATCCGTGACTGTCGTTCATATGGATGCTCTTTTATGCTACTGTGTTTAGGATAAATTCTAGCTGAATGTTTCAGTTATAAAGAATATATTAGTCTACTTATACTTTTCTATTTGTTATTACCCAAATAACATGCCCAGGTTATAGAAATGATAGAGGCAGAAAACTGTAAAGGCAATTTCAATCTTTTTTAGGTTAGTACCTGAACACTACACATCTTGGAAACCGCACAGACCTCTTTATAAAAATTTTATAACTTATAAAGTTTCAAAAAGTTGTTTGTCAGTTTACTTTCCTGTACCAGACAGCTTTCATTCTTTTGGTGATAGATAGGTACACACACACACATATATAGTCCATCAATTGAGTCTAAAATGATTAGGATTTTTTGTCAAAATCTTGTCATTATTAACACTGTTGTATATCCTTTCTTTATTAATTCCCAGCACTATGATTTCAAAATTCCATTTTCAAATAGAAACTCAAAAGTATACTGAATACATAGCTACATGGTACAATGATGGCATCTATTGTACCAAAACTATCTGGGGGGATGTTTAGCTTATTTTATGATGGTATAAAAGGAATACCTGAGGCTCCTTAATTTATAAAGGAAAGATATCTATCTGGGTCAATGTTCTGCAGACTGTACAGCACCTGTTTCTGGTGAGGGATTCACAGAGCACCCAATAAAGTACAAAGTGAGAGGGGAGCAAGCATGTCACCTGGCAAGAGACAGAGCAGGAGAGGGAGGAAGTAGTGACAGACTCTTCTAAAGACCAGTCCCCGTGTGAATAACATGAGAACACACTCCCTACTGTCAGGAGGACACCAAGCCACTCTTGAGGAAACTGATCCTATCACCCAAACACTGTATGCCGGGCCCCACCTCCAGTGCTGGGGAGCAAATTTCAACAACATGAGATTTGGAGGGGCCAAACATCCAAACTACACAGGGATGGTTTTTAGATGATATTTGAAAGGACTGTCTTTTATATGGTGTTCACAGTAAATAGTGGATGGCTTTTTAAATGTCATTCATGATGAAACAATCTTTTAAAAACAGTTAATTTATACTGTCACCATATTTAAAGTTCCATTTGGCAAATCAAATATCTATAGTTATAAAACTGAGCACCACCAAATATAAGTTGTATGCACAGCACTTTCTTCACAGAATTGCTGACAACTACAACTGTATTTATCTGGGAAACATGCAAAGGAAACACATTATTGTGCATAGTTAAGTTTAGGTAATTAAATATTTGTCTGTTCAGGATTCTACACAGTAAAAGAATTAAAGAATATAAATATACTTCAACTTCTGACTCCAAATATCTATGTAATGATTTTATTAAAAAACTATTCAGGAGGATAATGTCAATATTCCTTAGTAACAATCAGGTGAATTTTATTACTGAAAACAGCTAAATCTTAGAAAATTTTAATTTTGTTCCAGTAGTGACAAAGCAAAATTTTTAAAGGTAAGGCAGTGTTTTATAACAGCATTCAAAAATTTACATGAGGCAAAAAAATTAAGATAATTCTTATTATGCTATATTCACACTAAGATAGTACTCAAACAGTATTCCTACAAACATTTTATTTTTGATTCTTTTATCCTGTACAAAAAATCAGCTCAAAATACATCAACAGCTAACATTTAATATCTGAAAGTATAAAACTATTAGAAGAAAACAAAAGGGAAAGTTTTCTTGACATTGATCTGGACAATGACTTTTGGATATAACTCCAAAGCACAGGTAACAAAAGAAAAAGTAGACAACTGAGATTGCATCAAACTGATAAGCTTCTGCATGGCAAAAGAAATCATCAACACAGTGAAGAGACAATCTAAAGAACGGGAGAAAATATCACTATTTGATAAAGGGTTAATATCTAAAATACACAAAGAAATCAGGTAACTCAATAATAATAAAATAATAAATTATCTGATTTAAGAATGAGCAAATAACCTGAATAGACATTGACCAAAAGAAGAAACACAAATGTCTAATATGCAGTAAAAAATAAAATCAGAAATAAATTTAATCAATGAAATGAGAGATCTATATCTTGAAAACTAAAAATCTGATGAACAACTTGATAAAGACACAGATAAAAGAAATCTTCATATGTAGATTGGAAATATTAATATTATCAAAATATATATACTACTCAAAGTATCAGGGAAGTCAGGGATGTGCAAATTAAAACCACCAGGACATATCAAGTCCCACTGGTTAGAATGGCTATTACCAAATTCCAAAAAATAATAAAACTTGGCAAGAATGGAAAGGAAAAGAAGCTCTCTTATACCGTTGGCAGGAATGTGAATTAGTTCAGCTCTTATGGAAAACAGTATAAAAATTCCTCAAAAAATTAATAATAAGACTACCATGTGATCAAGCAACCCCACTCCTGGGTATGTATACAAGGGAGGTGAAATTAGTATATTGAGGACATATTTTCACTACACTCCTATGTGCAAAGTATTCCCACTACTCATGATATGGAAAAAACCCTAAGTGTCCACTGATAGATGAATCAACAGATTAGTATAAACACACACATGTACACACATACAAAATGGGCTATGATTCAGCCTTAAAATAGAAGGAAATCTTGTTTAGTAACATTTATGACCCTGGGGAACATTATGCTAAGCAAAATAAGCCAGGCACAAAGAAAAGTACTCCATGATCTCACTTACATATATAATATAAAGAGTCCAAAAAACCTAAAAGAGTCATAGATGCACCTTGTAGAATGGCGGTTCCTAGGGGCCTGAGGAGGGAAGAGAGAATAGGGAGACGTTGGTGAAAAGTACAGAATTTTACTTAATATGACCTGAGGATCTGTTGTATAGCATAGCAACTAAAGTTAGTAATAAACAGTGTATCTTTGAAATTGCTAAGAGAATGAATTTTAAGTGTTCTCATCATATAAAATAAATGATACCTATCTGTGGTGACAATATGTTAATTAGCTCAATTGTCATAATCATTGTATAATAAATGTACATATCACAATTTCAAGTTGTACTATGTAAATATACACAGTTTTTATTTGTAAGATATACTTTGATAAAACAGGAAAAATATAATTCTAGCATGCACAGACAAAAAAAAAAAAAAGAAAGAAAAAGAAAAGTTCCTCAGTACCCTGAATAGTTTTTAAAAGAGAAAAGTGTTCTGAAAATAAAATGCTTCAAAAAAGCTGATCTTTAAGGCAGTCAAGGAAATAGACTTTTTATAAATTATAATTTTTAGTGTGAAAAATATAATAATGGTAACAAGAATAACCTCTTCTAATGTTATTCATGTTTTACGAAAATCAGTATTTCTTCTATGTCACTGAATTTTTCTTTTACATTGTGGCTTTTGCGGTTGATAAATACCCATTATACACCTTTTGCATCTGATTTGGTTGCAGTTGACAAGTGCTTTTTCTTTATTATCCCAAGATTTGACTTATCCAGGAAGCCCATGAGGCTACGTCATGGACTTGAGGTCTACTGTGAAAATCATTTCACAAGTGTTGCAGAATCTAAGGATAGTTCCTGGAAAATGTCTAACAATCTGTTTGCACAGCACCTTTATCATTAATATGAGAATTTAGTCTTTCCTGTCATGTTAGTATTAAGATGCTTTCAATTTTTAAAAAGTGCTTCAATTTTAAAGTTTAAAATGTAAAGCTGCTTTGATTTTATAAGTAATTTAAAATAAACAATATGACATCAAATACAGAAGATGACTAAATATTATAAGTTGAAAATGCTAAATATTCACAACTGATTATTCATACATAGCCGAAAATATTTCCTGCTCACACATAAACACCATGTTACCAAGATCTTAAATTTTCTTATTATGGGACTGAGTAAAAATAATTGAAAGTCATTAGATAAACAATTTATGTGTCTGACACTCTCCTATGGAATTTTATTTTTTACAAGAAACCTTAAATCAAAATAATATGCAATTTTCAAGAGTAACTGGTTATAAGATACAGTTCAGTACTTTTGGTTTTGCATTAATAATTTCAATTAAATTAGAGTTTGTAGCCTTTTTGAATGTTTAACATTTGAAGAGAATCTTAAATGAAACAAAGAGAAGACAGATGAAAATATGATTAACAGCAAGAACAGCAGGTTCGGGAACATCTGGTGGTGGTAAGTGATGCACAACCTCCGTTTTACCACAGCCTCCACCACTTTGGGAATTTAAGAAATTATAGAATATGCCTAGGGGAGAAAAACATGAAAATTGCATTTATAAGACGAGTTTGTTTGCTCAAAATTTGATGTTGAATTCTATAATGTAGAAAAACACTTGCAATAATGATGTTTGAAAAATGAATATAAACAAGAATTTCATAAATGTTTTCTTGTTAGCTAATTATGAGGATTATGATTAACATATCATAAAGTAATATTTATTAAGATCATGTATCTACTACCATGTAAAATGTATAGTAGAGTGAGATTCTAATTAGGTTATTTTTTAAAATTTGTAAATATTTCATTTTTTCCCCTGTGTTATGTAAGTGTGATGACTAAATTTAAGAATCGACTTGACTGGGCTACACTGTGTCCAGACTGTGTTCATTCAAAAAGTAGTTTGGGTGTGAATGGGAGGCTGTTTCTGGATGAAATTGACACTTGCATTAGTAGACTGAGTAAAGCCCTCTGCTCTCCCCAGTGTGGGGAGGCCTAATCCAAAGAATCTAAGACCTGAAAAGAACAGAAAGGCTGAGTGAAAGTGATTCCTTTTTGCCAGACTGCTTGAGCCATCTTTCCTATTTGTCTTTTCTAGCCTTCTGGTCAGACTGAAGCATAGGCCCTTCTTTGGTTTTAGCCTTCTGGCTTCCAGAACTTAGATTATCAGCTCTCAATGTTCACAGGCCTGTGGAATCATGCCCAAAATATACATCAGCTTTCCTGGGTCTCCAGCTTGCTGACTATACATCTTAGATCATGGTGGCACTGTATAATCACATAAGCTAATTTCTTATAACATATTTAATTTATGTGCATGTGTTGTCTTTGTGTGTGTGTGTATTTACATAATGTCTTTTTAGTTCTTTTTCCCTAAAAACCCTAACTAATACAGGATTTAAAATGCTAAAGGAGGCTTGGTGCCCATAGCTCACTGGTTAGGGAGCCAGCCACATATCCCGGGGCCTGCTAAACAACAATGTCAACTGCAACAACAACAACAACAAAATTGCTGGGCATTGTGGCGTGCACCTGTAGTCCCAGCTATTTGGGAGGCTGAGGTAAGAGAATCACGTAAGCCCAAGAGTTTGAGGTTGCTGTGAGCTGTGATGCTACAGCACTCTACTGAGGGCGACATAGTGAAACTCTGTCTCAAAAAAATAAATAAATAAATAAATAAATAAATAAAATGCTAAAGGATACAAAAAAAGCAAACTTTGAGTGAGGAAAGCATATGTTCAATTGTTGGCTGCATCAGTGCTATGAAAGGCCTTTCTAAACTTGGGTGGGCATCATTTATTACTCTCCCAAGAAAAATTAAAGACAGTAAAGCATAGCATATGCATGAAGAAAGTGTAAGTAAAAAGGCTTTTTTTCAACAAGGTGTAAAACTGTCTTAAGTAATCTGTGGTAGGTTTTCAGAGTAATATTCCTTTGAGAGACATTGTGAATTTTAGAAGTAAATAGTTTTTCAATTGTATGTTAAAATAATAGAATCCAGAGGGTTTTAAAATGCTCTTATCAATACTATGTGGGGAAATTAATTTCTTTCAGTAAAACATAATTGTTTTTAAAAATGATAAAAGATAATGAATAATATAAAATTTCTAATATACGTGTTCACATTTCTATAAAACAACCATGCTTTATATTTGAAAAATAAATATTCCAGCAACATTTTTTAATGTTCTTTTGTTTTTCCTTATTTCAGCCACATTTGCTGAAATAAGAAAATTTGTCACATAAGTAGAGGAAAAGGAAACAAAAATTATTAAAAGAAACCAATTCTTGTCATCATTCTTGTATTTTGCCTGATAATTCTCTTTTAAATAAATTAGATTACAGAAATTACATTTACATGTGGATCAGAAAAGAGACACAAACTTCTGACTTTACAGATGGCTGTTTTTCTTAATTATATGGATAACAGTTTAGAAATAACTAATTGGTCATGCCTGACAAGTAATAGCAGTTTTTCCAAGATAAACAAATGTTCACATTTTTCATACTTAATCAGAGACTTTATGTGCAAAAATGACCAAATGTATCATCTATTCTAAGCCTCCTGTGTTGTTCTGTAATAAAGGACCATCTGTACTTTGATTTGACTGAGTTTGTCTGTGATGACCAGAGAATCTGATTACATGGCAGATGGTTTTGGAAGAAGAACTTGTCTTTTCAGGAGTAAGCAGACAAGCCCTTTTCAATATTTTGTCTTTACTCTCCCAACCTGCCCCTATTTCTTTTAATGCAAAGGTAAGATTCAGGATAACAGTTTGTCAGTGTCATTCTCTTTGTTTCTTAAATTACACAAAATATGAGGGAAAGCTACTAAGTAGCAATCCACTGTCACACCCATACACATATAAAAATGTCAAGTTTATTAATAAAAGTGGTGATATATGCTTCTATGTTCATGGGTTTAATATGTTGCTATAGGAACTTTTGCTGAATCTTTGTCTCCCAGTAAACAAAACTATTTTCTTAAGAATCTCAGGTTTGGGGGCCAGCTGCTTTCTGAGTTATTAGACATTCTCTAATGAAAAACTAGACATGAATCAGAAATAAAAAAAATCATTTCATAGTATATTCACATTCATATAATATGGTGACATATTTAAAATTGATTTCTATGATTTTTTCTTTTGATTCTCCTAGCTATCCTATGCAAAAATGTAAATATATCACCATCTTTCCAAGAAACTAAGGATTTAAGATATTGAGTAACTTTTCAAACGTCATAAATTATTACTAGCAGAGCTGTAAGTAGAACTCAGGATTAAAAGGAGTATTTATTGTTTTTACATGCTCTCCTCCCGCTAAATGGACAGCTTCTCAAAAACAATTGGTTTGTAGTTTCTCTGTATCAATTCTTAGCAGATGCTTTCTAAAAGCAAAAAACATACTTAAGTTTTATTAATTGAAGAAGTAAAATTTGTGTGCCCTAAAAGAAAATTTTAGATTATTGCAAATGTTTAAAAGACCTCTATTGCAAATGTTTAAAAGACCTCTCCCTGGAAACTCTTGTGGGTTAGATTTTAAGGTAGGCTGCCTTTCTTAAGGATATGAGCAGCTGAATGGCTTGACCCTACCGCTATCCTGTACTGAACAGGATACCTGTGGGACACCATCAGGGGTCAGGAGTGTTCAGCAGTTTAGACATAGATCTATGGGTCTGGTTCTGGGAAAGACTCAAAGGGTGAACTTGCTTAAGGATTAAGATATAGATTAGCAGCATAGAATAGGGAAGTTACAGTTTACCCCACAACATTGTAGCTGTTTCTCTTATACTTCATAACATTATCATATTCTCTTCTGTCTTTCTTTCCTTTGTTTCCTCAATTCACTGCTGTTGCAAAACTTCTTTGTTTCTTTCTATAACTTTATATGTGTCCTATGTCTTGCATGGACAGATTTTTCCTGGTTTCATAAAAGACCCTTGAGGTTTATTTTGGGAGCGGCACTTCCTTGTTACCTCTCGGTATCTCTTGACTCTCCTAACATCATTGGTTATTTCTTTGAAAATGACTAAGAGTTTACTTTTCCAGCTATCTTCTTGCTGTGTCCTCCCTAGAAGCAGAATGACAACAAACCATGATGGTCTAAATGAAAATTTTTCTTCCTGTAAGTTGGGCCCTAAATCTTGGGACAACTACATTGATGACCTGACTTAATTGGCGTACATATTTTTCTACCATTAATCAGGTTAAATGAACTGTGTACCATTCGACTTAATTCTAAATATTAGAAAATAAGACTCTTTCAGCAAAATTCAGGCTATATAGGCAGTAGATTATTAAAAGAGTTAACATATACTTCAGCTAATAGTTAAAACATTGACTTCATTGAAGTATTTGGGCATACGCTAGAAAGTTTTTAAAAATGTAATCTTTCCTAAATGTATAGCATTTAAGATCCATTAAAATTTTATTGAAGACTAAAGATTAAGATTGCCAAGTCAATAGATGAGTTTTAAACTTATATTATCCTCCTCCTCAAATATGATCTATGAGTGCTTAGTTCATTTCATTTACTATATAACAGAATACCACAGACTGGATTATTGACAAAGGAAGGCTATTTATTAGCTCATGATTCTGGAAGCTGGATACATGGCACCAGCATCTGGTGAAAGTCATCATATGCAGAAAGATGAGAGAGCAGTAATATAGAGGGAGAGGGAGAGAGAGAGAGAGAATGAGAGAGAGTTGGGCCATACTTTTTCCTTTTGTCAGGACCCTACTCCTGTGATAACCAACCATTTCCACAATAATGGCATTAGTCCGTTTGTGAGGATAGAGTCATCCTAACCTAATGACCTCTTTAAAACCACAGGTCTTAAAACATACAATGCCAATTAAATTTTAACATAGGTTTTGGAGGGGGCATTAAATCTATAGCATTCTATCCCCAGCCCTCCCAAATTCATGTCCTTCTCACACACAAAATATATTTATTTTACCTCAATAATCCCAAATACATGAACTTGTTCCACTATCACCTCAAAAGTACAAAGTTCAGAGTCTCGTCTGAATTATATATAGGTGAGATTCAAGGCAAGACTCAACCTGAGGCAAATACTTAAGCTATGAGCCTGAGAAATTAGAACAAGTTATCTACATCCAAAAAATACAGTGATGATGGGATGGGCATAGGACAGACATTTCCAATTGAAAAAAAGAAAAATAGATAAAATAAAGCATTCATAGACACTAAGTCCGTCTAAAACTCAACAGAGAAAGCAATATTACACTTTAAATCCTTTGACCCGCTTCCAGAATTAGGGGCTTATGAGTGTTGAGCCTCCAATGACCTGACAGTCCACCTCCCATGGTTTTAATCACATACATTGGTCAGCCAAAGTAGCAACTCTCATGGAAAAGAGTCTTATTTCTGCAACTCTCCCAGGCTGACACTGTTAGCTCTACAGTTCTGGGGTTTCAAGGACAACCTTGTTACTATAACTCTATTAGGCATTACCACAGTGGGGATGCTGTAGCAGCTCCATCCAGGTGGCAGGTTATTGCCTAGGCTTTCAAGAAATTTTCAACATGTTTGAAACCTAGGTAGAAGAATCCAGGCCTCCATAGCTTTTGCATTCTGTATGTGTGCAGAATTGACACCACATGTATGTCACCAAGGCCTACTACTTCTACCTTCCATAGTATTACATCAAGTTTCACCTGGGGCTACTTGAGCCATAGCTGGGGTGCTGTTCCAGATCCAGGCAGTAGAGGCCACAGGGGATACTGAGCAGCAAGCCCATGAAAACATTCTGCCCTCTTCCAGCTCTGGGCCTTTGATAAGAGAAATAACCTCAAAGATATTGGAAATGACTTAAGGGTATTCCTCTCACTTTCTTGATCAAAAACACTTAAATTTCTTGTATCCATATTAAACTCTGTAACAAGTGGTTGCTGGGCCAATCCTTCGCATTTTCACCTGAACATATTTTTCTTTACTCTTTATATGGCCAAGCTTTCTATTTTATTTTTTAAATTTTAATTTCTTTTTGTTCTTTTTCTCTTTTAATTATAAATTTCATCATTAAGCCATTCCTTTATTTTTGGATCTCATTAAAGGTAGTCATGCAACAGCCTAAATGCTTTTCTTCTTAAATATTTCTTGTGCAGATATCCTAGTTCAGTGCTCTCAAGTTCTGCATTCCATAAAGTCACAGGACATGGACACAGTTCAGCCAAGGCCTTTGCCATTTTATAACAAATAAACCCTTTACTCTAGTTCCCAAACTTTATTTCACATTTTTGTCTGAGACCTTACAAGAATGGTCTTTACTGTCTATATATCTATCAACATTCTGATGATGACCATTTAATTATTACCTAGGAAGTTTCAGGCATTTCCTAGTTTGGGAGTTCTCATCTGAACCCTCTCCAGAACTGCCTTTAATGCTCCATTCACAGAAATGGAAGATTTTTCTGGACTGCTCGTCCAAATCCTTCGAGCCTTTACCCATTACTCAGTTCCAAAGCTGCTTCCACATATTCAAGTATTTGCAATAGCAACAATCTCCCTTCTCATACTAATATTATCTTGATTTGTTTTCTGCTGCTATTAGATAATATCATAGAATAGGTAATCTATAAAGCAACACAATTTAGCTCATAATTCTGTAATTGGGAAGTCCAAACACATGACAATAGCGTCTGGAAAATGTCATCCAGTGGTAGAAGGTGAGAGGGTGAGAATCTGAAAGAGAAAGAACATTGGGCCAAAGTTCATTCTTTTATCTGGAGCACATTCCCAAAATAACCAACTCCCTGTCACAGTAATGCCATTAATCCATTCTAGAGGGCAGAGCCCTCATGACCTAATCAACTTTTAAAGGCTCCACCTTAAAATACTTACAATGGCAATTAAATTTCAGCATAAGTTTTGTAGAAGTTATTCAAACCACGGCAACAAGATAATTGAAGAAATATGAAGATATAAACTAATCCAAAATAGTATTATTAAAATGTAATTGTGCCAAAGATGATTAGAAATTGTTAAGTTTTAAATCAGTTTTAAATCAGTTAAGTTTTAAATCAGTTGGATCAATATTGACAAAACACAATGAAGATACAAAGACAAAAGAAAGGTTAGCTCTTGGGAGAAGTCATTGATCAATTTTTTTCTTAAAAACATTGCAAAGAGAAAAAACAAAAAATAAAATATTAGCTGATCATAGGGTACTTACTTTATTCATAGAGTGAAATAAGTAGGAATGTAACTAACCAGGGCCTAAC
>NW_003852564.1:2536006-2536469 GCF_000181295.1 Otolemur garnettii
GAATATGTAGAATGGGATTTTATATTTTAGAAAATGGTGAGAACAAATTGGACATTGGAGAGTAAATTTTAATAAGACCATCAACTCTTTCCTCTTCCATTTTTTTTTTCCTTTGGTCAAAGCATATGGAAAGATAAGGGTACATATGCTTTGACCAAAGGGAAAAAAAGGGAGAGAAAAGGAAAAACAAAACAAAACAAAACAAACAAACAAAAAAAAAAACCTGTTCATTCAAGTTCATTCAAGTTCGTTTATTCTTGTTCCTGATATGTATCTCAGGCTTTCGCAGCTCTCCTCCTTTGTTTACATTTTCTCTTTTACTTGATGTCTGTCTTCCTTGGATTTCCATTGTATGCCTTCAACTTTGGCATCTAGTTTATAGATGATTTCCTTTGAAATTGTCCCACATTACCAACCTCTTTATGAAAACCTCTTATTTCTTTCAGAATTCATATTTAGAAGT
>NW_003852564.1:2536858-2537259 GCF_000181295.1 Otolemur garnettii
TACAACACTACCCTTAATGTCCTTTAACATAATAGTCTCTCATTAGTGTGATAATGATTCTCAGTTTTCCACATACATGTTCACTATCTTAATTTCATTAATTTAAAGAAAATTACATCAGTATTATCGACATTTGGAGTGGATAATTCCAGTTTGGGGGGATCATTTTGTGCACTGTAGAATATTATGCACCATCTATGAGCTCTACACGTGAGATACCAGTGACGTCACTATACACTCATCTATTTCAATTTGACAACTAAATAGTTCTCCGGAAATTGTGAAATATTGCTTGAAGAAAATATTAACTCTGAATACTACTGATTTAAAGAATCTTCAGCAGTGTGGTATACAAAATGGATTCCATTCTAAATTTTCTTGCTTCATTTGCCTAGACAGTA
>NW_003852564.1:2537746-2539682 GCF_000181295.1 Otolemur garnettii
CAAGTCCAAACAGGCAATTCAGAAGACATCAAAAAGATATAATATGGGCCAGCAGAGATGTGAGGCCCTTTGATGGTAATTTGGGATAAATTTAGGTAAATTTAAGGTAAATAACATTAAAATTGAGAATCCCATTTTTTCCTGAATCAAAAAAAAAGAAAGATTTTAAATATTTTATAGAAAATTTTATAAGAAATTTTATAAGAAAATTTTAAATATTTTATATTCATACTGTAGGCTACAGAAAAACATAACCTGGTAAAAGTCTCTTTTAACACTATGTTAATTCAGTATACAAAAACTCATACTATTACCATAGTATTTAATTAACCTGAGAGTTAATGGTAATAACCTTAAATGTTAGAATAGTTTAAGTCTAACTGTGTCAAAGGATCCAGTGATTTTAGCAAGATTTCTCATCCCTGTAAGAGATGTTGTATAGTTACAAAAAAACTTTTACTTGAATCAAAACTACAGAGAAGGAAAAACATGTATTCTCTTTTCTTTACAACTTTACTTTATAATTTGACTATATATTTTTCTACAATCTCTGTATTTTTCTCCTATTTTGAGAAACCATGTTTTCTTAGATTTTTTTTGCTATCTCAAAACAATCTGGAATTCTATGACATTATAAATGACAAGCTCAAAATTCCTTCTCCTATTTGCTTAAGTGTCTCACATTTTACCACGACTTTCTTCAAAATACTGACAGATAACTTAGTAATCTAAGAAGAAAATAACTCAATTAATGAATTAAATTGCTACATTTTTTATGATGCATAAGCATACAAATGAAGCAAAACGTGTTAATTATAGTATGTTGGAAAAATAAGATTCAAATGAACTAAGAAATGTAGACAATATAACACAGACAAAACTTTGCAGAGTCAGACTCCCCAGAAACACCCTCAAAGACACTCCCAGGACAATTATAGGCTAAATGCCTGGGCACTCAATGGCCCAGTCAAGTTAAATCATGAAAGTAACTGCCACAATTCCACCCACTGTCAATTTAGTACCTATATGCAATGTCTTATACCATACTCAATCTCAAAATAAGGAGGAGATTACAATAGAGAGATTATATTTCTACCCCAAATCATACAAATATTGTGTATACCTCTCAAAGATACTAAACCCTTTCCCAAAACTGGAGGAAAAAATCCTTGTATGATGTTTATTCTTCTTGATATACTTCAAGGTAAATATTATGAGGAAAACAAACTATTTAAGTATTGTAATATAAAATTCACACATTTTATGTGACATGATAAGCAAATAAAAGATAGAAGAAAACAGAGATAAAGGCTTACTATATGCATAAATACACAGAAACATAAAAAAAGAGGAATGACAATTATAGTTCTCATTTCTGTAACTAGTCACATAATTATAGCTGATATTATTGTTGAAGAAGTTTCCTCACACACTAGATACTCCTTAGCAAAAGTAAAGCCATTTTAGTAAGGTAGCCATTCAGAGGAAAGAAAACAAAGTTAAACCCCTTAATAAGTCAAGCACCATGTTCCCAGAATGTTGCAAAACAAGTGCTCCTGGAATGTTATGGAAAAGGAGTTTACACTCTTGCTCATTCAAAGAGCGACCCTCTAAGAGGGGCATTCAGTTCCTCCCACACCTACCCACAACCACAGTATCACTATACTTTGATAAAAATGCCTGGAACAGGGAGGGGGCAGGCTGACTATGGTTCAGTCCCCACTCTGTTCTGTTCTTTAACAAGTTCTTTGAGGTCCCCAGACCACCCTCCTTTTCCTTTCTGTGGACTATTCTGAGACCATTCTGTCTCATATCCAACATTTATAATTATCTACTATCCTTTCTAAATTATGTTTGCCTTCAGCAAACACCTGATGGAGTGCCCCAAAACTTTACTGCTGAAGGATCTGGGCCATTGGTATTTTTTCCTGGAAAG
>NW_003852564.1:2540430-2546683 GCF_000181295.1 Otolemur garnettii
CTCCCCTCTTCTGCTGAACAGCGCCTCAGGGTAGAGATGCAGAAGGTGCAGCAGGTCCTCCTGGGTGGCTGGTACTGACCAAGCAGGGGTGCACCTGCCCTGTATCAATGGCAGTATTGAGAGGTGGGACCTATAAGAGGAGACTGGATAATGAGGGAGGAAATCTCATGGATGAATTAATCCACTTATGGATCAATGGATTAAAGGCTTATTATGGAAGAGGTCATGGAGCCCTTATAGGAAGAGACCTGAGCTAGCCTGAGGTTCTATAGAAAGTCCTCATCACTAAAATAACTCTCCACAGATGGCTTCTTGACTCTGGACTTCTGAGCCACCAGAACAGAAAGAAAGAAATTCATTTTCCCTATAAATTAACCAGTTTCAGGTAATCTGTTTTAGTCCAAAAGAATATGGATTCGTCCTCTACCTCTGAGATTCTTGCTTCTGCATGATCTAACCTGTCATTGATACTTTCTATTGCATCTTTAAGTTCCCTAATTGACTGCTTCAATTCCTTAGTCTTCATATCATTCATCTCTTATTTGATTCTGTTTTTGAATTTCCTTTTAGTTATTTTCCACTTTCTCAGTAATTTCCTTCATTGTTTTCAACATTTGTATTTTAAATTCCCCTCTGTCATTTCTAACACTTCTTTATAGGTAGAATCCTCTACAGTAGCTACCTCTTGGTCCCTTGGGGGGGGGGGTTCTCTGGACTGGTATTTCATGTTGCCAGAATTCTTCTGATGATTCTTCTTTGTGAGTGTTTACTTTTATGTGTTTCCTCACCTTAATTTTCCTTTCACTTCCTCTTGCTCTTAAAGTTACGTGCCTCTGGCCTAAGGTTTTGATGAATCCCTTTGGTACAGGACCAGAAGAATGAGAAGATTGAAAAGCAAGAAGGAAAAAAATATTAAAAAAGAAAGAAATGAAAGGAGAGGGGGTGAGTAAGAGGGAATATTGACAAAAAGAAGAGTCTGAGAAAGGGGGGGACAGGAGTGGAGTACTTTGAAAAACCTTAAAAAACTCCAACCTCTGGGGTTGCTGGGTTGGGTGGTTCCCTTGAGGTCAGCAGCTCTTTGTAGCCTGTTCAGACATAGTACCCCACCTCTATGGGGAGAGGAAAGACAAAAATACTATAAATCAAACCAAAACAAACAAATGGGAGAGCAGAGAGAGAAGGTGGGAGGGAGGTGGTGCAAAGGAAGAGAAGAGAGAGAGAACAAGGGACAGGGATGGGGGTGTCAATGTGTGACACATCCTGTACCTTCAATGAATCCCCAACAATAAAAAAAAAAGAATATGGATTTGTACAATAGCCCCCTCCTTTGCTTGTTGATTCATAGGCATGAGGAAGCCAAAATTGCTGGGTGGCAGTTTTCAGTATAATAAAATTATTGGTGGAAGCATTTTATTTCTTTAAATAAATATAAGACCACCATGCAGGCAGAGTTTAAGGTTTGGAAATAGGAAGCAAAAGTTATGATAATTGGTGACTGTTGGGTCTTAGTGATCAATACCACTCCCATCTCCACATCTTAGATTCCTGGACCCATTGATCCTGGCATTGAAACAGCATAATCTGTAGGATTCTGATCAAGAGTATGTACAGTTTTCTGGAGAACCTTGTGTCAGATCTTAGGTTCAAGACCAGGAAAGAGTAGATGTTTCAGGTCAAGTATCAAAGCTGGAAATAAAACAAGTATCTGAAGTAAAAGACATCCAGGAAGGAAGAGTACTCCCTTGGTCACAGGAGACAAGCCCTTTTGTTGTATTCAGTTCTTCATCTGATTGGATGAGGGTCACTCATATTGAGATTGGCAAACTTCTTTACTCACTATAACAATTCAGATTTTATCTCATTCAGAAACACCTTCACAGACACCCCAAATAATGGATAATAAAATGTCTGGGCACCCCACACTTGACACATATTATAAGCCTTTACAACTAGCCACTCAATAAATATGCTTGTATTTGTATAATTTATTTTTTAATAAAAATGTGGGTATTGTTCTTTTACAAAACAAGAAAGAAGGGTATATCTAGAGCTGTTTAGAGTAAAAAAAGTTGTATGACTTAAAACTCATTATATTTGAATTAATATTTATGCATTTTCCTTTTCAGTTATCTTAATGACCCTTAAATGAGTACAACATCAACAGAAAAATATGGAAAATAGTTTCCTTATTTATTATTTTATTGGACAACCATACTAAAAAAAAGAACGTGGTCTAATGTTTATAGAACATATTATACAACAATGGGAAGTTTAGTTGTAGAGGATCATGGTGTGACTTATATGAGATATAAAGTAGCATGGATTTTCTTTTGTACATAATTAAACATCATGAATCAGAAAATAACTGACTATTATTATGAAAGTTCTGGATTCGTAAAGTGTGAGTTTCAAAAGAAAGACTTATTATGGAATTCTTCTTATAATTCATGTGAGGTGAATCCGCTCCACAGTAGGAACCTCAGCGATAGAAGGCAACTTCAGAGCAGTTGTGCCCCAATTTTAGGAGCAAAAGACCCAGGGTGTGTGACAAAAGTAAAATTAATAAGGATGGTTGGAATTTTTAACCTGAATTCCATGTGGAAGATGGCATCAGTAATTATAGGAAACATTTAAAATACACAAATGAATATAAATTACATACAATTAATTTCATGATGCTTCATTTGCTAAATAATACTTATTAACAACCTGCTAATGTTAATGATATAATTTTGTCATTTAAAAGTTTTATACTTGTCAATGCTTTTAATTCTATGGGAACCTTATGAGGTACTCAATATATCCCATAAACCCATATATATATAGAAAAGGAGGGAATTAAAAACACCATTGTTAAAACTGGTGATCTACCACCAAGTTGCCATATATTTTCAAATAATTTGATATTTTTTGCACAATGTACATCTGAGAAAAGGATGCCATATTTGTTAATCAAAAGTTATGTTAAAAATGTGTCGAGAGAGATGACTTGGGGCAAAAGTCCATTTATTTGTAATAATTTATCTTAATTTTATATAGCTGCAAATTTAATGTTAATTTTTTATTATTAATTCCTCCAATCCAACTATAATTATATATCCTCTGACCAAAATATCCCCAATTCTCTCTTAATCATAATTTCCCAGCCTCTGAAAACCACCTTCTACTCTCTACATGTCAGATTAAGCTTTTAGAATCCACATAGGAGTGAGATAATGTGGGATTTGTCCTATGCCTTTACTTATTTCACTTACATATTGTTCTTCAGATTTATCCATGTTGTTGCAAAAGGCAGGTATTCCTACTTACTTATTGACAAATAACATTTATATATATATATATATATATATGTATATCACATTTTCTTTATCCATCCATTGATGGACACTTAGATTGATTCCACATCTTGGCTATAACAGCAGCGAACATGGGAATGCAGGTATCTATCTCTTTGATATATTTACTTCTTTTCCTTTGGATGTAGTCCTAGTAGTGTTATCAGTAAATTATATGGTAGTTCTATTGCTAGTGTTTTGAGTAATTGTTACACTGTTTTCCATAATAACTGCAATAATTTACATTCTGATTATGTGCAAGATTGCCTCTGTTTACGTAGTTGCCAATACTTTTTTTTCTTTTTAACACTGGAACAAACTTTAAAACATCATACATCATACTACCCAATTTCAAGACATACTGTAAAGCTATAATAACTGAAACAGCTTGATATATGCACAAAAGCAGACACATAGACCAATGAATTAGACCAATACAGAGAGCCCCAAAATAAATTCATGCAATTACAGCCAACCCCTTTGATGAATGTACCAACAACACACATTGAAGAAAGAACTCTCTTAAATAAATGGTGTTGGGGAAATCAGTTTAAAAATAGGCAAAAAAATATGAATAAATGTTTCTCAAAAGAAAACACACAAATAGCCAACAGGTAGGTATGTGAAAGAAAATTTAGTATCACTAAACATTAAGTAAGTGTAAATTAAATCCTCGATGAAGGCTTGGTGTGCATAGCTCAGTGAGTAGAGCACTGGCCACATATACTGAAGGTGGTGGCTTTGAAGCCAGCCCAGGCCAGCTAAAACAACAATGACAACTGTAACCAAAAAATAGCCAGGCATTGTGGTGGGTGCCTGAATCCCAGCTACTCAGGAGGCTGAGGCAAGAGAATCACTTAAGCCCAAGAGTTTGAGGTTTCTGTGAGCTGTAACACCATGGCACTCTACAAAGGGCAACACAGTGAGACTCTGTCTCAATAATAATAATAATCCTCAAAGAGATATCACCTTACTCCAACTGGAATAGAATTTATGCTTCAGTTCTTTTGCAGAAATTATAGAACCATAGAAGTTAATTATTCTCTCCATTATTATTGAAGAATATGTATCTACATCTTTTCAAGTGAAAAATTATTTTCATTCCTTCTGTGGGACTTTGTGGTATAACAGAGACACAGAACACTGCACTGCCATTTCTGAAATTTATACCTTCAAGATCTCCAAAAATTTAGGAAGTTGTTTTAATGTAAATAAGTCATATTTTATGACACATGAAGTTTTTTATAAAAAATAATTCTTTATGCATCAAAAGGAACAGTATAAAAATTACTATGTGTCCGATGGTCCTTTGGAAAAAGACATACTCATTAGTGCATCAAAGAAATACATGATTCAAATATAAATATGGTGAATGATGCTCTCTGATGGGGCCACAAGCCAAAGAATACAGGCAGCCTTGAGACACTGAAAAGGGCAAAGTCTCTCTTCAGAGCCTCCAAAAGAAACCAGCTCAGACAAAGCCTTGATTTTAGCTCCATCAGACTCACTTTGGACTTCTGACCTCCAGAAATGTAAGAGAATAAGCTTGTGCTATCTTAAGCCATTAAGTTATTGGTAACTTGTTTCAGCAGCAACAGGAAACTAATACAGGCATAAATCAACCCAAAGACAAAGGAAGCTCCTGCATTCAGGAACTCCTGAAAGAGTAACACACCACAGCAGGAGGCATAGGTGAGAGGGGCCCAGCTGAAAGACAGCACAGGGTAACTACATCCCAAAGCTAGAGATAAGAAATGATGGAAGTTGACTGGGATGGTGGGTAGGGCCAGGTTGCACAAGGCGCTGCATTCCTGCTAAGGAGTGAGGATGTTAGCTGATGGTGATTATGGAGGCAGTGAAAGATGTTAAGCAGGGGAGTGATGGGGTCAGAGCAAAAGCAGGGACCATTTGGATAGAGTGTGGACTAAGAGGACCCATCAGATGGCTGTTGTGATAGGCCTGACCAGAGATGCCAAAGGCCTGTGTGATGACTTCTGAGGGGCAGCTTCAGTGGGGGATGCAACAGAGCTAGGCCTGAGGCTGGGTAAATGTGGGAGTGAGGGGGAAGATTCAGCACAACAGCTTGATTTGGGCATGGGGGCCTCCAGGAGATGGGGACAAAGGATGTGGGCGTGAAATTAGATTTTGAAGGGGAATGGGTAAGTTTACCTTTTGGGTTTTTTTTTTTTTTTTTTTTTTTTGAGATAGAATCTCACTCTGTTGCCCAGGCTAGAGTACAATGGCATCATCCTAGCCCATAGCAATCTCAAACTGCTGGGTTCAAATGATCCTCCTACCTCAGCCTCCTGGCTAACTAGCACTATAGGCACCACACTCAGCTAATTTTTCTGTTTTTAGTAGAGACAAGTCTCAAACTCATGAGCTCAAGTAATTCTCCCTCCTCGGCCTCCCAGAGTGCTAGGATTACAGGTATGAGCCACTGTGCCAGCCAGTAATTTTATCTTGGCATCTGTTAGCCTACAAAATAGCTGAGGATTTTCTAACCGGAAATCAGATACCCACATCTGAAATTCAAGGGGTGAAATTCAACTTTGGCTTTGGAGCTAGAGTTGAAACATGTGAGATAGATGGGGATGGGAGGTAGGGGCAGCAACATGCAGAACAGGGAGAGAGGAACCCTGAGGGGTCCTGAGAGCAGGACAGGAGAAGCGCACAGCTGGAGAGCAGAGCATTTCTAGGACAGCACCAGTCTGCTCCAGCTGCCAGAACTCATACAAGGCTGGGGGCTTCAACAACAGACTGATTTTCTCACAGCTTTGGAACTAGAAGACCAAGATCCAAGGAATTGGCAGGCTGGGTTTCTCCCGAGGCCTCTCTCCATGGCTTCCAGATGGCCACCATCTGCCTGTGTCCTCACATGGTATTTTCTCCATGCACATATCTCTGGTGTCTTTCTC
>NW_003852564.1:2546945-2553284 GCF_000181295.1 Otolemur garnettii
GGTGAAGCAGAGGGAGCAGAATCCAGAAGGCAGTGGCGAGAGGTGAATGGAACAATGTGAAGAAATGGAGGCAGGGATTTTGATTCCCATCAGTTTCAGTGTCAACATTTTCAATAAGGTAGATGAGAAGGGGAGGAGCGAGAACAGATTTAAGCTGGGACAGACAGTGCTGGGGTGACATACTGCCACAGTTGGGGGCTCTAGACAGAGAGCTTGGTGGGGGAATTTCTGGGGGCAGCTCCTAGCTGAGTGACACGTAGGACACTGTGATGATTTGTCCATCCACCATAGTGGATTTCTGTGCAGCCAAGGGGGTGTCCCATGGAGCTTGTGGAAATCAAAGATACATCTTAACAGGGACTTGCTGTGATCTGTCTTTGCTGCAGGCAGACCCGTGTCAGAGAGTGAAGGATGTGCAGGTGGCTTTGTGCCTGAGTAAAAACGATTGCAGTTTAAGTAGCAAAGAGTCTCCAAAAAATAGAAATAAAACATAGAATAAAATGCAAATATGGTGAGACTAAAGTGGGGACTAAATTCAGCCTAAAAATAAAACGGTAATCAATAAAATTTAAGATAGACTGGACTTATAAATACTACCTCATATATTTGATAATTGCACTTCTTCTTTCATATAATTTTTAACTTACTCTAATTCAATGAAATATGCTATAAAAATTCTGGAGTAATATAAAACTAGAAAAAGTTTCTAGTGCTATAAAAATTCTGGAGTAATATAAAAGTAGAACAGGTTTCAGAGATCATACACACATTGCCTCATTTTAGAAATTAAGAAAAATCTCCAAAAAGACATAGGTTGCTTAATGAAGATTACAGTGATTATCAGTTTTATGTTATAACCTGGCTTGACTAAAGTCACAGGTTATTACTCACTATTCTAAGTGTAGCAAGGTGTTTTGTAAATATCATTAAAGCTAAGGATCAGTTCACTTTAAATAAAGGAGATTATCGTAGATAATCTGGGTGGGCTTTATTCTGCCAATGAAAGGCCTTTGAAAACAGAGCTGAGGTTTCACTAAAGAAGAAATTCCACCTTCGGACTGCAGCCTCCACTCATGCTGAAAGTTTCATCCGGCCCCTCCTGATGGCTCACCTATGGATTATGGGCATGCCTAGACAGCTTTCAAATCACACATGTCAGTTTTTTCTAATAACTCCCTTACTATATGTATCTCCTACTCATTCTACTTCTGTGATTGAAACCTGATTTATACATATGTTGCTACCAGAAGTGGTTCTAGAGAAACATAATCTTATTATTAGATATTTGGCTACATAGAAGCAGAGCAAAGAACTGATAGGGTTATACTATTTTGGATTGTTTTGGGTCAGGCTGACCTGATGTGTTATGGAAATGAGGCTGTTCAAGACCTTATAGGTTGGAGGCAGCCCTGTGGCTCAAAGGAGTAAGGTGCTGGCCCCATATGCCGGAGGTGGCGGGTTCAAACCCAGTCCTGGCCGAAAAGTGCAAATAAAATAAAATAAAATAAACCTTATAGGTTGGTGTTTATCAAGATTTTGCAGGTGAGCTGTTTTGAGAGTGAAGTGAATGAAGACCTTGGGAGACTGCCCAGTGGCAGCTGATACTATTCAAAGTTGTGTCTAAAACCTGAAATGGCAATTTCCATGGAGCTGCATCATTAGGACACACCTGGATTGCAGTGCAAGTCATTAATAAAACCTTGTTTTTCTTGCTAAAACTTTATTTATTCTTTTTAATTACTACCTCAAGCCACTGTGGCACTCTATGCATTAAGGATGAGTTTCTTGAATGGTTCTTGGTTTCTGTTGCTGTTACTCTATTTTGGTTAGATTTAAAAAAAAAACTCATGATTGTACTTGTAGCAAAGAGAGTACTGGTAATGCATAGCATGATGGTTAATAGAGATAAGCAAAGTCTCATGTCAGATGATCCTAATCAAATATGTATTAAAGTTCTGGGTGATCATACATTTGACACCTTAGAATACTTTGTCAAACTAATGCGTGTGATGAGATTGGCTGGTTGCTCATAACTGCACTGGAGAAAGTAGAGGAAGAAAAGGATAAGCTCGGGGCTTCAATTTTTCATCGTGACTTCTGCATACCTGAATAGAAAGCTTTTATATTTTCCATGACTAAAACACTTATCTCCTGTAGTCCCAAGACTGAATTTTTTTTCATCAGGTTATTATGAGGGTACATACGATCAGGAGACATTATTTTTGTTTTTAAGGTAAAGTCCAAGTTGGGTCCTGCACCCAGGAAGTGTGCCATATACCCATGAATTATACCCACTAGGGGAGAAGAGCTAAAATAGTTGAAGCCTAAACCCAGAGTCTTCTCCTGATAGTTAGTTGCTAAATTGCATCAGAAATTGAATTCCCTCCCTTGCAGCGAATCTTCAGTGAAGTGGAGGCATTGATTACAAAATAATGAGAGCCTGATAACTGGAAGGTCAATACATTAGCAGACTTCAGTATTTGACCTGAGAAGTTAGAAAGTTCTCTAACAGTTTGATTGGTTAACTGCAACATAGACTAAAATGTAGTCCACATTAAATCAAGATGAAATGCAAGAATGTACCTTGTTATACTGAAAAAAGGAAGTGTCTAACAGTTTAGTGATATTGGAACAGTACCGTGGCTTTGTCATGTGAGAACTGCTCAGATACCAGGACCCTCGAGAGGACACATCTTTCACCAGGACTGTGAGAACACAAGTTATGAGAGGCATCTTAGCTGTTTTAAAGTACCCTATGGTAGATTTTCTCTATAAATCAAAGATTACGATAGATACTGCTACAAATAAGCTGGAATTCTTAAATGTGATGAGGCTAATAAGCATCCCAGCATGCAGAGGCCACATAAACAGTGCAGTGAAAGCAGCCATCAGAATAGACTTTGACCTATGTTTTTGCTAGTGGATCATGG
Organism: Otolemur garnettii; assembly: GCF_000181295.1. Classification (NCBI taxonomy): domain Eukaryota; kingdom Metazoa; phylum Chordata; class Mammalia; order Primates; family Galagidae; genus Otolemur; species Otolemur garnettii. Next base: position 2,549,876 of record NW_003852564.1, read on the forward strand.
TGTAACCAGAAAACAAACAGATGAGCAGTGTCCTAAATTCTTATTTGATAAGCATAAATGAAAGAGTCTAGGTCAAGCATACAGAAGTTTTATTTAAATCACCAAAACAGAATCATGACTCCTCAACCTATTCCTGAACTTGAATCAGTTTATAGACAGAAACCCCTCTTGATTAAAGGCAAATTTAGGACATCTTTAAGAAAGACTCTGCTATAATGAAAATATTTATACTTTAATCTTTCTCCCAGCCTTTCTCAAAGGGAAATACGGACATTTACCAAGGTAAACATGTCAAGAGGAAAGAAAATTAATCAAACTTTGGGGGCATTACTGGACACTAGGTCCTAGGTGAAACTAATTACTGGAGACCCAAAGTGTAAGGACAGCCCACAAGTCAGAATGGAAGTTTATAGAAGCAAGGTAAGAATTGAAGCTGTGTGTGTCTTGAAGCTCAAGTGTGAAGCTCAAGTGTGTCTTCCAGAGGGTCCATTGGGTTCTCACAGCTGTCCTATATCTATTGCAACTGCTTTTTCAGATATAAATTCATTGCCTGAGCAATTTAACACATTTCCTCATAATTGGTATGCAGTTATGAATCTGGTAAAAACTTTTTCCCCTCAATATCTTGGTAAACACACACCAGAAGTATTTTTCTTTCAGCTGGCAAAGCCAGAATACACATTCACTACCTTATCTCAAGGCTACATCAACTCTCTAGTTCTATATTATAATTTATTTTGAAGGACCTTTGATTACCTTTCTCTTCTATAAAACACCATGCTGATCCATTACACTAATGATATTATGCAAATTTGACCTGATAAGCAGGAAATAGCATGCTCTACATTTACAGGTGAGCCAGTTGCGTTCAGAATGCAGGAAATAAAGCTGATGAAAATGCAGAAGTCTTTTCAGTGAGATACTAGGGGATCAGTGGTGTGCTGCCTATGAAAACATTTTTCTTAAGGTGAAAGATAAACTTTTGGATCTGGCCCAACCAAAAGAAGAGGCACAATGCCTAGTGAACCTTTTTGAATTTTGGAGGCAACTTATTTGCCATTTGAGTGTGCTATGTCAGCTCATTACTGAGAGACCTAAAAAGTTGCCTCTGAGTAGGGTCTAGACAAAGCAAGAGAAAGCTTTACACCAGTTTTATAGTCCCATGCAAAATGATTCTGAACTTGTGCCCTATGATCTAGTGGACTGAATAATGCTTTACATGTCCATGCAGATACACATGCTAGTAGGGGTCTTCATCAGGCCCTTAAAAGCGAATCACAGAAAAAATATTTAGGATTTTGGAGCAAAACTCTTTTATCTTTTGCAGATAACTATCCCCTTATTGAGAAACAACATAAGCTTGCTATTATTGGTAGAGAGGCCTTGGTAGAGACTGAATTTTTAACCATAAGCCATTGAATCAGCAAGCAACCTGAGCTGCCCATCACAAACCCCAGAGTATAAAGCTGGGCTTGCTCAGAAGCACATTATTCTCATACATGGAAATAACATCCATGGTATCAGACTAGACCAAGCATAAGGAAGTTGCATGAGGAATGAGGAAGAGGCCTCGACGTGCACAGCCTCCACTCCTGCTTCATCACCTTCTCTTTCTCAGCCTATACTTAAGGCTTCCTGGGACATTTCCTATGATCATTTGAATGAGGAAGAGAAAACTCAGACCTAATTCACAGATAGTTCTCATGTTACACAAGTAACATGTGAATGTGTACAGCTGAGCACTGTAATCTATTCTCCGGACATCCCTGAAGGAAGGTGGCAAAACCAAGTTCTCCCAATTGTCAGAATTTCGTGCTTCTAGTATATTTTCTGTGGCAGGAACATTGCCAGAGTATGAGTACATACTGGTTCATAGCCTATAACTAATAGTTTAGCCAGAAGGTACTTCATTGAAAAGATGGCCATCTAGGGATGATATATGTGGATAAACCTTGCTTAGTAGGCAAAGTCTGTGAACATGTTTGTGTTCTGGTGAATTCTTACAAAAGGGTGACCTTAGCAGAGGGGAACTTTAATGATTACACAGCTATAATAATTTGTCATTGGATACCAGTTATTGTTTTTTTCTTTAGCTATGCTAGTAAAAAAAAAAAAAAATAGGTTTCTGAACAAAGTGGCCATAGTGGCAGGGATAGAAGCTATAACGTAACTCAGCTTCATAGACTTTTAAGGAATAATGGCTACAGCCACGGCTGAGTGTCCCATCTGCCAGTAGTGAATGCCAAAACTGAGCCAATAACATGTCACCATTCTCCGGGCAATCAGTTGGCTACCTAGTGGCAGGTTGATTACGTTTAGGGGCATCATATGGCTCCTACTGGAATAAACACTCTAGATATAGATTTACCCTTCCTTCATGCAGTGCCTCTGCCAAAACTACTATTCATAGACTTATATTCATAGACAGCCTTACCCATCATCACAGTATTTTATGTAGCATTGCTTCTGACCAAAGAACTCACTTCATAGCAAAATAAATGTGACAATGGGCTGATGCTCTTGCAATTCATGGTCATCATTTTCCTCACCGTTATGACACAGCTCACTTGCCAGAACAGTGAAGGGCCTATTGAAGACTCAGTTACAGCACAAACTAAGGGGCAATATTTTGCAGGTCAAGGGCAAAGTTCTCCAGAAAGCTGTACATGTTCTGAACCAGTATTCAATACTTAGTGCTGTTTTTCCCAACACCATAGTTCAGAGGTCTAGATTTCAAAGTATTGAAATGAGAATGGTAATATTCATTCTTACTATGAATGTAATTTTTACTTTCTGTTCCTGTGACGTTATGCTTTGTTGGTTTATGAGTCTTAACCTAAAGGGAGAAATGTCTCCACTAGGATGTGTTAACACATCCATAAGGGGGGAGTTCACATTGCTTACCATGCAGAGAACCAATTACTGAGGCAACGAGGATTGACAAAGAAGAAAGGATTTATTGCAAGAGATGTATGTTCTGGGAGGGGAGGTACAGGCTGTCTCAAATCCACTTCCCCAAATAACAAGGACAGGGCATTTTTTCTGGAGGTGAAAATGAATAATGTATGAGGACAATGAACATCATTACATGTTTGGGATGGAGGACTAGGCATGTCAGCGCAGTGAGAAATCATGCTAGTACTTATGTCCCATGAACAAAAAATTAAGAGAGGGATTAATGTTGGTCATTCTTTCAGCCTTGTATGCAGGCTTAATGTGTTGTTGGGCATAAATGGTTTTGTGTGCCTCTTGTCTTTTCTGGAGGAACAGATGATGTAAGACTTTGTAGTTACCTCATGGCTGCAAGGAGATTCTGCTGTTCCTGGAGAAGATACTCAAAAGGATATATTTTGGTGCAATAGAAAGTTACAAAGTTCTGGTCAGCAATTTCTTTTTTCTTTTGAGACAG
>NW_003852564.1:2553367-2554470 GCF_000181295.1 Otolemur garnettii
CTTGCCTCAGCCTCCCCTGTAGCTGGGACTATAGGCATCCTCCACAATGCCTGGGTATTTTTTTTTTTTTATTGTAGTAGTCATTCTTGTTTAGCAGGCCCAGGTACGTTCTAACCCACCAGGCCTGGTGTATGTGGCCAGCACACTAGCCATTGAGCTATGGGTGCCGAGCCACAAAATTCTGGTCAGCAATTTTTACTGGCCTGGGAACTTGAAACAGAAAAGAACTACCAAAAACAAATTAAAAATGTTTTATTGCTTAGGGATCTTGTTACAAAGACATAACAATAATCTCACTGAACTAAAAGTTGAGACTATCATCTGACACTTTGTTCTCCAGGAGTTTCTATACTAACTGCAGTGATTGATTCTTATTACCAAGAAGACATCGGTTTGCTATTGCTACATAGTGAAGGCAAGGAAGAGTGTTCCTGGAATATAGGAGATATATTATCTCCCGATACTGTCTTCTCTAATGATAAAAGCTAATGAAAAACTACAAAGACACAGTGAAGGCAGGGCTGCTGATGGTCCTGACCCATCAGTAACAGAGGTTTAGATCACCTCACCAGGAGGTGATCTGTGATCTGCTGAGGTACTGGAATGACAGTGGACGATGTGGTTATATAAATCAGCTTTAACCTCATGATCAGTTACAGCATGAGGACTACCATATTTATGACCAATTATATCTAATTTTATGAATATTTTGTATTTATGTAAATATTTTTGGTTTGCTTCCACATATCCCTTTTCATCTAACATAAAATATGATGGTGATAGTTAAATTTGCACCACAGTATTTAAGTTAGAGGATATCAAGGAGAAGAGTGAACATCACGTAAGGACTGTGATCCTTCTCAGTGCATTTTTGGTGCTACACAGTTATGTCATACAAAGTGGAAAGTATGACTGGATTATTGTTTTTATTTGTATATTAATCATTATTTTAAAAGTTGTGGGCTTGGCGCCTATAGCTTAACCGGCTAAGGCGCCAGCCACATACACCTAAGGTGGCAGGTACGAATCCCCAGCCCAGACCCGCCAAACAACAATGACGGCTGCAACCAAAAAATAGCCCGGCGTTGTGGCAGGCGCCTGTG
>NW_003852564.1:2554592-2568586 GCF_000181295.1 Otolemur garnettii
AAAAAAAAAAAAAAAAAAAAAAGTTGTGCATGAATTCCAATTTGAGAACTATTGAAGTTTAATGGTCAGTTTGAGTGTCAAATTGTCAAATCTATAGTATCCGGTTAATTCAATCAAACACAAATTTAGATATTGCTGTACAGTTACATTGTAAGGTGATTAGCATTCATAATCAGTTGGATTTAAGTAAGAGAGTAGAGCATCTTATTCAGTCAGTGAAAGTTTTTAAAACAGTACTAAAATTTTCGAAAAGAAGGAGAAATTTTATTTACAAAGTATAGCTTTATCTGATATCTGAAAATTCCAATCAAAAATAAAATTCTATATACTTGACATCATGGATTTACCATAAAAAATCATTTTAGAAAGACATCTTACTATCTCAGTGAACCCAGTTAAGTCAACTGAAAGATATTTGGAAAAGGTTTATACAAATGAAAATTAGTATTAATCTTTGGAGATTTGAAAAAATGAACCACATCAATGTGGCACACATAAGACTAAGACTTATAATTATATGATACCATTTGTAAGATAACTAAGACATATCAGGGGAGAAAAAAGAATTAAAAAGAAAAATAACACAAACAATATTATGAATATCTAAGGTATTTGCATTAAAAAAAAAAAACTTAGGAGCTACAGTAGGCATATTTATGAGCTCTTATCTATTGTCCCCATTAATCTTACTCAGTTTGAAGGATAGCAAACCAAGAACAGCTTAAGAAAGAAACCCAATCTCTTAATAGCCAGTCTCCACATTTTCTGAAATTCATATAAGAATCAATAGGATTTTGCACAATGAAATTTCATTTGCTCTTTTGATCACAATGCAATATGGAAATAAAAGAGAAAAAGAAAATAATATAAAGAAATTGAACAAGAATGATAAATAGAAAGAAAACAGATATCTTCCCCAGAAACAATAAATACATCTTGAAAAGCAATATGGTGTTTCTCTGTGTACAATGCACTTTTTATTTTCCCCTTAAAGACTGTGAAAGGAAAACCAAATGATTTGCTTTGTGCACCTGGCACCAGACACAATTAGCCATTTCTGAGTATCCTTGAGAAGCACAGCTTTTCTGGTAGATGTAAATGCTTTCAGCTCATTTCAATAAAAATCACTCTCTCTTTTTGAGACAATGTATTTGGAACACTTAGATAAAAGCAAACGCCTATGCTCAAAATGTGATTTACAGCCACTGTGTGGGCAAGGTGCAGAGATCACAGGGACCTTAGACATCAAACTAAATCTTGTAATATGTTTTGGATTAACAAGGGGGAAACCCAGGTGATGCTTCTGAATTTCACAAGCTACATGGTGGAAATGGGAAGCCTTCAACAGAGGGGGGCTGCTTTCATGCCCAAATTCAGTTTCAACAATGGCATCAGGCTGCAAATCCACAGATACTGAATTGCTAATTAATTAGCATATGGAACTTGTATAATCTCAGTTGACTAAAATAAGAGAAAAATATCCTATGAAGGTACAGGAATGTATTAGCTTAGATTTCTCTCAAAATGACAAAACTAGTTGGTGTTTTGTTTAAGTTTCTCTGCCTTCCTCTGATTTATGAAAATACCATTCTTGATCTCACGTATTAGCTTTTCAGCTACCATGAATAATGTAGCGCATTTTACTCAAGTTTCTTGTCTTCAACAACAACTGAAGTAACTTAAAATTTCTACTATTTTGTTTTGTTTTGTTTATGCTTACTTAGAATGCAACACTCTACTTTGAAATCTAAGATCAGATTCAAAAAGGAAAGCTATTTCAGCTTCTTTCATTCTTTCTTTCTTTTTCTTTCTTTCTTTTTTTTTTTTTTGTGACAGTCTCACTCTGTCACCCTTGGTAGAGTGTTGTGGCATCATAGCATCATAGCTCACAGCAACCTCCAACTCTTAGGCTCAAGCAAATCTCTTGCCTCAGTCTCCCAAGTAGGTTGGTCTATAGGCACCCACCACAAAGCCTGGCTGTTTTTAGAGATGGGGGTCCCACTCTGGCTCAGGCTGGTCTTGAACCTGTGAATTCAGACAATCCATTCGCCTCTGTCTCCCAAGTGCTGGATTATAGGTGTGATGTTTCTTTCAAAGTTAACATTATACTCAATAAAACAACAGGTGGTTAGTGTCTGATTACCACAGCAAAAAGACATATTAGGTAATGCTAATAGGTATGCTAGGTATGATAGGTATGCTTATCTCACAAAATAAATCTCATAACACTTTATTAATCTAAGGCAAAATGGAAGATGGTGAAAGAAGTGCTGTGTAGAAGTCTAGGAAGAGAAGTAAAACGAAAAAGGAATATGTTCAAATATTTGAAATTCAGAAATACTAGCCCCCCTGCATCTTCCCAACTCTTACTCCCTGCTCTCCGCTCTCTGCTTATACAAAATAAACTTATACTTTTGTATCCTGAAAAAAAAGAAGTATTAGGACAGGTCCTCTCAAATGGTATTTTCTAAATTCCTTTAGAATTTGTACTTTAATCTCTCTCTCAAACTTCCTGAAAGGGACCTGTAAATTTTTACTACAGTGTCTGAATTGGCTTCTGGGGGAGATCCCAGTCTTGCATGTATTCTCAAAGACAGAATTTAGAATCACTTTCTTAGTGTTCCCAGAATTTCTCTGCTGGGTCCTTGCGGTCTGGGAAATCAAAGAATGAATTCACAAACCACCAGAAGTGGTTCTGAAGAGAAGAGAAGAAAAACAAAGCCTCCAGCCCAGGGGAGGAAGTCTGCAGAGGTTGCCAGTGTTGACTGTTTGTCTAGGGGTAATATGCAGCTTTCTCTTTCCCTGTGAGCAGAGGATTTCGGGAAGTGGAATATAAAATACGTCACAACTTTGGCGCCAGAGTTCTGCGGGCAAAACTCAATTTTAAAACTGCCATTGTGTAGGAATGTGGTCTTGTTTGGGGCACCCCACTCCTCACTGGGTGTGGCAGCTTAGATGGAACATTGCTCAAACTCATTCAAAAGCCTGCTTGGCCCAGTAAATGGAAGCTGTGTCCAGCCCTAGGTGAGGGCGACCTACGTCATTAGAGTTTCACAGTGCTGAGTGATGTACTAAAAGGCTCTGAAGTCCTTCTATTACAAATATAAAATAAACAAAATTAAAAGGCAACCAAAGCCTGTCAAGCTGTTTTGTTTTTTGTGTAAAATTTGTAAAGCTTTATTTGCTAAATAATGAATTAGCAGGTCAAATATGATTAGGATAATTGCTGAAAGTCATAACTTACCTGGTTCTTATAATGTAATTATAATTGTTTTAAATTTACTTTTCTATATTGATATTTTAATGTCCATCAGTCTCAAGGCCTCTGCTTCATCCTGTTCTAAAAATATTCAAAAAATTCTCTTAGAGGTTTATGAAGAAACAGCTGTTTAAAATATTTGCAGAAGTGGTAAATTCTATACTATATTTTTGATACAATATAAAATAGTAAGGCATATATAAATTAAATGCTTCCAGTGGAGGTGAAGTTGAATTTCACAGAGTGCATGGTGTCCACTGACTCTGGACAGGTGATAAGAGTTGGCATTACACTTGGCTGAACATGTCCTGGGAAATGTCCATTCTAGCTAGTTGGTGCCCATGAGGTATTGGCTATTACATACTTCAAATATTTCACCTACTTACAAGGAATGGATGAGTATGTCCAAATATACTTAGGTATGATAAATAGCGTGCATTTACATAGGCCTAGACTTAACTATATCAGATAGATCTGGAGGGACACTATTAAATTCTAAATTCAGTTGTTAAAACCTATAACTTTGCAGCAGCTGGTGAAATAGCTCTGCCCTTTGACCTCTAATTGACTCTCTCCATGAACTCCAACCTCAATTTAAATGCCACTACATGCTTGGGTTTCCTTTTCTTGTTTGTGTTTTTATTTGTTGTTATCAGTGCAGTCCCTTTAGTGTCCTCAACTTTTATGTTCAGTAGCTTTTATTTGTCCTAGGCCTTGAATTTCTAATACTTGAAGTGTATAAAATCTAAGTGCCCTTTAAATTCTGCTCACCTTTCAACCTCCTTGATCTCAGTCATGGCAACTCCTTCTTCCAGTTGTTTATCCCAAATAATCATCATTCTTACCTTCTCGTTTTCTCTTGTACACATTATCCCCCTTTTCAGGAAATACTGGTGGATACATATTCGAAAAATGTTCAGAATCCAATCATTTCTCACCACTTGGGATTCACCATAGTGCAAGGCATCATCACCTCTTGCTAGTAAAATTCTCTGTGACATTTTGCTCTTCCGAGCTGCTGAGAGGATTGCTCTCCTTTATTCGCTTTGAAGTTAGACACGGCCATGTGACTTGTCTTATCTAATAAAGTGTATTTTAAACCAAATATACAATTATATGCATTGTACATATAATTTATTATGTTTATGGTTTGGTGATTGTCTCCAGTAGAAAGTGAGCTTCATAAGGAACCTGGTCTTTGTTCACTTCTAGTCAGTGGTCCATTACCAGGGATAAAACAGACCTTGATACTATTTGAGGAACTGTGGGTTTAAAAATTGAATTAATCTTACATGTTTACATGAATGGAGGTAGAACATATTCTTCTTAGCAAAGTATCTCAAGAATGGAAGAAAAAGTATCCAATGTACTCAGTCTTACTATGATACCAATTTATAGCTTTCTTATGAAAGCTATAACCCAATTATAGCCCAAGAAGAAGGAGAAAGGGAGGGGAGGGGGAAGGTAGGATGGGTTAAGGGAGGGTAATTGGTGGGACCACACCTACAGTGCATCTTGCAAGGGTACATGTGAAACTTACTAAATGTAGAATATAAATGTCTTAACACAATAACTAAGAAAATGCCATGAAGGCTATGTTAACCAATTTGATGAAAATATTTCAAATTGTATATAATACCGGCACATGTATCCCATGACTGCATTAATATACACAACTATGTTTTAATTAAAAAAAATAAAAATTGAATGAATAATTTTAAGAGAATTTATTTTTAGCATACTCTATTTAACATATTTCATTGAATATATTTTTAAGTAAGACATTGTTGGAAAACTGATAAAGTGTGGTTCACAAACAGGAAAAATTACATAAATGCGTGTACATGAATTTGTACTCATTACAGGGGATATGTGTTAAAAGAAAGATCTCTTTGCTCATATTGAATGAGATGAGAAATCAAGGGATCACCATGGGAATATTAGGGGGTGGTATACTTGGTTTGACAAAATAATTGTGAAAAATTTGTGTTTAAAAGATGGTGTAAAGGATAAATTTACCCAAATATACAAGTTGTCTTATTAATCAGTATTAACCATATTTAGTCAGAAATCATTTTCAATTTTGCTTAATGTATTTGTCCCAATTTTTCCCCTGGTAACTCAACATTTGTTAGAGCCTTATAAAGAAACTGCCTTTAAATTTTATGTCATCTTTCATCCAAATCTTCTTTATCCCCAATATTCCTATTCCTTTAAGAAGAAATTTATAGTTAGTAACAATGACTAACAACAAAAAACAGATGGCAAACATATCAGATGACATGTAATAATTAGAAATAATAATTCATTCCTAAGTGGAACATGTTATTCAAACCTCATATACCCATAAGTGTTTTCTAGACCTTGAGAAATATAATCAGTCTAAAGGAAAGAGATATTTTCCTTTTAATTCATGAAGTCTAGAATTATTTCCTAAAAATTTATGCAACCTTCAAAAAATTTGAGGTAGAAATATTGAGTTTCCATGAATAAACAGTCTCTGGCTATTTGAAAGTAGACCTCTTGTGTTTGTGTTGAAAGTTAGATTATATGAGTAACATATAATCTTTCATTACAGTTGAACAACATGAATGCTCAATTGTTTAGTTCATGGTGTTGACACCAAGTCAGTGTCAGAATTATGAATAGAATTCAAATTTATGTACCTGATTTGGCAATTTACCATGCCATTCTGGTTCCTAAAATTTATTAGTTAGGAATAATATGGTTTTGTGTGACATACCTTATTATTTTTATTTACTACTAATAGTCACATTTTAAACATCAAGTTTATTGTTACCTAACATAATTTTAGAACTGAATGTAATTTTTGAGAGCACCAAGATAAATACACATAATTGCAATAACACTTAGGCATCTGATCATTATATAATGGAAAATTAAATTGTAAGGTAAATATTTTCAACTCTAATCTTGTGGAACTACTTCAGTAAACTTTCAAGAAAATGCAGATATGTACTTCCTGGTTTCCAAAGATTGCACAGTTGATAGCAACTAAGGTTTAGCTTGAATGTACCTATCTCCATGAATAATTACATATATTCATCTTATGATTACTAAAATTCTAGTTAAAACTAAAAATGTAACTAAAGATAGTAAGTAATGAAAAACTAATTCTATAAGTTTTAAAGAGGTAAATAGAATTAAGCTAAAGTTACTTGAGCAAAATGTAAAATTATCATGGGTCTATCGATTTGACTCTTCTCCCATAAATTATTAGGTTTGGTGACCTAATTTGTTATCTTTACCTTCTTATATTAATTGTGCTTATTAAAAAAAAGTCCACTTATTATTTTCTATCATACGAGTAGCTGCCTTGGAAAAACTTCAAGTTAATTAGTACTAAGGCAAAGAACACTTTTCTCCCCTTACATGAATTCAGTAGGCAAAATGCAGAATAATAAAGTCAATTGTTCATGGCAGTTTTATGACTTTAATCAAGTGAAATTTAATGACTAAAAAGTGACAAAACATATCCATATACTGCTAGAAATTTTTTTTTCTGTTATACAATACCTCTTTTGGGAGGGAATAACTTCCGAAGAGATTTGTTTTTGAGTTTAAAAGATTTTTGTCCTGGTATCCTATAGAAGTTTTATATTTTTCCACTACACTTAAATCTGTGATAAATTTTAAGTTAATTTTTGCTAAATTAAAAGGCCAGTATCCAAATTCATTGAATGTTCACTTGGGCTGTCTGTTGAAAATACTGTCTTTATTTAATCCATGGATTGCTTTTCTTCACACATCCTCCCACCCCTAGCCCCCTAGAATAGGATCTCACTACTTTCCCTGGGCTGATTTCAAACTCCTGGGCTCAAGGATTCCTCTCACCTCCCTCCTTAGCTTCTTTTTTAGCTCAGACTATAGGTATGAGCCACAGTACCCAGTGGATTGCTTTACTCTAAAGTAAAATATCAGCTGGCTGTGTTTATGTGGGCCTATTTCTGGACTCTATTGTGTTGAATTGATTTATTTGTCTATTATTTTGCCAATACTATACTGTTTTGAGTATTGTTTTATAGTAAACTTGTAACATAGAGGGTGTCCTCTTACTTGTTTTTCCTTAACATAGAGTTGACTACTCTGGATCTTTTGCCTATCTATATAAATTTTAATTGAGCTTGTCAGATCTACAAAGTAACTTGATAGTCTCTTGATTGATATTATTTTGAATCTATAGATCAAGTTGGAAAGAATTGACATCTTGACAATATTTAATTTTCACATTCACAAATATAGACTCTCTCCACTCATTTATATTTTTAATATTTTTATCAGAGTTTTATAGAGTTTCTCATTGAAAATATTTCAGTGTTTTTGTTACTAATATCAATAATTTTGTGTTTTTAATATCAAATCAAATTTTTTATTTTAAATATATAGGAAAGCAATTGATTTTTATGCATAAAACCTTGAATGCTGCAATCTTGCTATAATCACTTAATAGATCCAGGGCTGTTTTTGTATAAAAATCTTGGGTTTTTTGATTCTTGGGATTTTATACATGGATAATCATGTCAATGATTAAATTGGCAAATACATTTCTTCCTTTCTAATATGTATTTATTTTATTTTGTTTTCTCTTTTTAGTACATTAGCTCAGGCTTCCAATGCTATGTTGAATAGTGGTGAAGACACCAAATAGCTAAAAGAAGATACCCCTAGCTCAGTGTTTCTGACTTAGAAAGTATATAGTTTCTTAACATTAAATATAATATTAGATGTTAGGGGTTTTTTGTTTGTTTGTTTGTTTGTTTGTTTGTTTTAAGTTTTTGGCTGGGACTGGGTTGAACCCGCCACCGCTGGTACATGGGGCTGGTACCCAACTTCTTTGAGCCACAGGCACTGCCCAGATGTTAGATTTTTGTACATGATCTTTATCAAAGTTTACAGATTTCCATTCTATTACTAGTTTGCAGAGAGGCTTTGTTTTTTTAATCTTAAATGGGTGTTGGGAGTTTGTCAAATGTTTTCTCTGCAGGTATTTATTTAGTCACATGGTTTAGTTATTTAGCCTGTTGATGTGATAAAGTACACTAATTTACTTTTACCAGCTTTGTGTACCTGGGGTGAATTCAAATAGATTATGGTGTATAATTCTTTTTATTTGTTGTTGGATTTGGACAATTAATATTTTGCTAAGGATTTATGCAACTATATTTACAAGAGTTTTAGTCTTACACATTTCCTTCCATATGTCTTTGGTTTTAGTGAGGGTAATGGTGCCCTCACAGAATAAGTTAACAAGTATTCTCTTTGTTTTTAAATGTTTATTGAGAACTAATAGTGTGGTAAGAATTATGGAAAATGTGATATAGCAGGAACTTGACAAACAAAAATGCTTCTTTTATGAATCTTTCATGTAGGGAAGGGAGATCCAAGTATATATGGTACTCTCACCCATGATGTATAGATAAAAGAATCAGACATAGTAAATAAAACTAAGCTATTTTGTCATGCTGCATATATTCAAAAGTATCACTTATACAGGGTGGCCAAATTGCATATGAACTTTTTACTGCCCTGTATTAGGAATACTTAAAGAATTTTACATATTACTATTTTTTTGTGTTGTAAATAAGGAATCATTTTCCTACTGGCTTTGATTATAACTTCACAGATGCATTCTTCTGATAATATTCATATCTGAATTATGTTCATAATTTATAAATTTGAATATTAATTTCAAAAGAAATACAGCTTTTTGATATTTATACACACACACATATGTACACACATACCTTTGATTCTTTCGTGTAACTACATTACAACCTAAATTTTTTTGTATCATTTCTTTCTGAAATGTTTGGTGGAATTCACCATTGAAAATACTGTGGTCACTATAGATTTATAGTATAGTCTGAAGTCTAGTAGCATGATTCCTCCTAATTCGTTTTTATTTCTGAATAATGTCTTGGCTATTCGGGTTCTTTTCTGGTTCCATATAAAATGAAGTACTATTTTTTCCAGATCTTTAAAGTATGATGATGGTGCTTTGATAGGGATTGCATTAAATATGTAGATTGCTTTGGGTAATATGGTCATTTTAACAATGTTGATTCTTCCCAGCCATGAACATGGTATGTTTTTATATTTGTTAACATCTTCAGCTATTTCTTTTCTCAGAGTTTTGTAATTTTCTTTATAGAGATCTTTTGCATCCTTTGTTAGGTAAATTCCCAAATATTTCATCTTCTTTGGCATAACTATAAAGGAAATAGAGTTCTTGACTATTTTTTTGGCTTCACTATTATCGATATATATATATCAAAGCTACTGATGTGTGAGTATTGATTTTGTATCCTGAGACGCCACGATATTCTTTGATCACGTCTAAGAGTATTGTAGTTGAGTCCCTAGGGATATAGGGACTCATATCATCTGCAAAGAGTGAAAGTTTGATCTCCTCTGACCCTATTTGGATACCATTGATCACCTTATCTTGCCTAATGACAATGGCTAAGACTTCCGTCACAATGGTAAAAAGTAGTGGAGACAATGGATAACCTTGCCTGGTTCCTGATCTGAGTGGAAATGTTTTCAATTGTACTCCATTCAGTATGATACTGGCTGTGGATTTGCTGTAGATGGCCTCTATCAGTTTAAGAAAAGTCCCTTATATACCTATTTTCTTAAGTATTCTGGTCATGAAAGGATGCTGGATATTGTCACAAGCTTTTTCTGCATCTATTGAGAGAATCATATGTTTTTTGTCTTTTAGTTTGCTTATGTGATATATTATATTTATAGATTTACGTATATTGAACCAACCTTGAGACCCTGGGATAAAACCCAGTTGGTCATGGTATATCACACATTTGATATGTTGCTGGATTCTGTTTGGTAGGATCTTACTGAATATCTGTAATTCCTCTACTAGGTGTTTATCCAAAACACGAAAAATCACTTTATAACAAAAACATTTGCACCAGGTTGTTCATTGCAGCTCAGTTCATAATAGCCAAGTCATGGAAGAAGCCCAAGTGCCCAATGACCCATGAATGGATTAATAAATTGTGATATATGTATACCATGGAATATTATGCAGCCTTTAAAAAGATGGAGACTTTACCTCTTTTACATTTACATGGATGGAGCTGGAACATACCCTAGTTAGTAAAATATCTCAAGAATGGAAGAAAAAATATCCAATGTACTTAGTACTATTATGAAACCAATTTACAATCACTCATACTTTCACTTGAAGGATAGATCACAACTACAGCCCAGGATGAAGGAGGGAAGAGGGGAGAAAGAAAGAGGGAGGTCAGATCAAGGGAGAGTGAATGGTGGGACCACATCTATGGTGCATAATGCAAGGGTACATGTCGGATCTATTAAGTACAGAGTATAAATGTCTTAAGATAATAATTAAGTAAATGAGATGAGGTATATATTAACCAGTGTGAAGGAAGCATTCCTAATTCTATATGAAATCAGCACATTGTACCCCATAAATGCATCAATGTATACATGATCTATGTGTTTATGATTTAATAAAAAAATTGTAGGCCTGATGCTTTCTATTTTTGAAAGTTCTTATTAATTCACTTTCTGGAATAGATACAGGTCTAGTCAGATTATCTATTTCTCTTTGTGTGAGTTTCTGTAGATTGTGTCTTTCAAAGTTTTGGTTTATTTAATCTAGGTTATCAATTTTTTTAGCAAAGAGTTGTTCATCATTTCATCATCTCATTAATGTACATGAGATCATTAGTGGTGGGTCCTCTACCATTTCTTCTATTAGTAATCTGTGTTTTCTCTTGTTTTTTCTTATTTATCCAGGATATGGGTTAACCAATTTAATTGACCTTTTTCAAATAACCAATTGTTATTGATATATTTTAGTGGTAATTTTTTTTTTTTCAAGACAGAGTCTCACTATGTCACCCTCAGTAGAGAGCTGTGGCATCACAGCTCACAGCAACAACAAGCTCTTGGGCTTAAGAGATTCTCCTGCCTCAGCCTCCCAAGCAGCTGGGACCACAAATAATTTTTTATTGATTTGTTTTCTGATACTCATTAATTATTTTCTTTTCCTCACATTGCATTTAGTTTGCTCTTTTTTTTCTAGTTATCTCAGGTAGAATCTTGGACTATTGATTTGAGATGATTCTTTTCTAATACATACATACAATGCTACAAATTTTCCTCTATGCATTGCTTTTGGTGCATCACACAACTGGATAGGTGGCATTTTTATTTTCATTTAGTTATATATATATATATATATGTATGTATACATATAATTACAAGTCTTATATATATATATGTATAACATTGATCTTAACACTACTTTTTGACTTAACATGTTTATAGGTGTGCTGTATGAACTCTAAATATTTTGAGATTTTCCAGCTGTCATTCTCTTACTGATTTCTAGTTTAATTCTATTGTTTTCTGAGAACCTATTTTATATGAGATTCTTTCTTTAAAATTTGTTAAGACTTGTCTTATGGACAAGAATGTAGTCTATCTTGGTGAATGTTTCATATGAGGTTGAGAAGAATGTGCATTCTACTGCTGGTAGCTGAGCTAATGTATGAATGTCAATTAGATGCATCTGATTGATAGCCCTGTTCAGTTAATTATGTTCTTACTGATTTTCTACCTGTGTATCTGTCAATTACTAGTAGAGGAGTGTTGAAATTTTCAATGATAACAGTGGATTTATGTATTTTTTTCTGAAGTTCTATTAATTTTTGCCTCTAGTATTTTGACACTCTGCTTTTAGGCATGTATACATTAAGGATTATTATGACTTCTTGAAAAGTTTACCCCTTTCCCTTTTTATTATTATGACTGCCCTTATTTATCTTTGGTGTTTTTTCTTGCTCTGAGGTTAGATGCAATTAAAAATTAATGTAGCTACACAAGCTTTCTTTTCATTAACCTTGGTATGGTATATAATTTCCTAATCCTTTTCATTTAATCTGTCTGTCTTTGTCTCTGCATTTAAACTGGGTTTCCTATAGATAGCACAGGGTTGGGTCTTTCTTTCTTTTTTAATGTACTCTGAGAGTTGCTGTTTTTTAATTCATGTATTTAGACCATTCACTTTTAAAGGGATTATTGATATATTTAATAGCTATCATCTTTATAATTTTTTCTATTTATTGCCCTTACTTTTGTTTCTTTTTCTTCCTTTTACTCCTTCTCCCCTCTTTTGCCTTCAGCAGTTTTAACTGATAATTTCATATAATCTCTTTCCTCCTCTTCTCTTAACATATTTATTATATTTTTCCCCCAAATTTAATGATTGCACAGCAGTTACATAAGACATTTTGATTAATCCAAATTCACTGTCACGTAATTCTACACCACTTCACAGGTGTTTTTAAATGGCTTGTGACAGAGTATGCCAAATTCCTCCTTCCCATTTTTTACAATCTTATGTAATTAAGAAAGGAGGGTATCCAGAAAATAGGAATTCAACCAACTTGAGCAGCCAACCTATCCTGCAGTTTTTTTGAGGTCCACTCAGTTGTCTACCTACACTAGCCTCTGACAGACCCTTGCATTCTTGTAGAGATTAAGAAAGTTCCTCAAGAATTATATTATACCCTTTGGGACACAAAAGACCAAAAAAGCTGAGTAGGGCTTGCTCCCACTTCATCTTTCCAAATGCCACCGATATTCAGAGGAAAGTCCAGAAATTGGCAGTAAATCTAGACACTCTTCCTTCCTAGCTGGTAGACAGTGCCTTTATAGTTTCCAATAATGGGGGTATGACATTAAAAAAAAAAAAAAAGACAAGAAGGTGAAGAGGCAGGCCAACCTTAGAGTTGTGGCCTTAGAGACCACTTCAGGTAACATAGGAGAAAGAAAGAGATTAGTAACCAGGGTTACTCTGTGAGACTCAGAGGCTGTCCCAGATGAGACTCAAACAATATGTTTGCTGTAAATAGGAGGGACACTAGAAAAGGTAATGTCTGAATCAATCCCAGAGAGGGAAGGAGGACAAGACTGAGTATCAGTTACCTGTAACAAGAACAGAGGAAATTACTGGGGTTCTGGGGATCCTCACCTGACTTCTCAAGGCTAAATCCAGATCTACTGTGAGTAGCCTGTGTTACTCACAGGACCTCTATCCAAATTCACAAATGTGATTCACCTTATAAATAGGGAAACAACCAGTTGAATTCCTAATAGATGCTGGAGACCTATTTTCTGCATTGACCAAGAAGGGACCTCTATCCAGAAGGGAATGTAGTATAAAGGGTGTGTCCAGCAAAAGAAAAACCAAATAATTGCTGCAGCTTCTAGACCCTTTCCCTCTTTGTAAAGAGATCACCTAACTAAATTGAAACAACATACAAGTGGAACTCCATTGAGCCATGGTGCCACCATGCTGGCCCAGGTTTATACAGAAGTTCTGTGCTCAAAGGAGATTCTTTTAGAAATTTAAAGCCATGTTAACCCTGGGATGTAGACTCAAGGAGAGGTAAGAGAACAAAAATGGCAAGACCACTATCGCATGATAAAAGGGACCAGGACAAAGACCCAGGACTAGGAAATACACAAGGAGTTGAGAGACATTCTGTTAGTGCTTCATGGCTTCCTTTTATCATTTTTTTTTATTATTTTTTCAATTTCATATTAATATGAGTGCACATATGATTTGGTTACATTGTTTGCTTTTGTTAGGTAAAGTCCAAGATGTAGCTGAGTCCTTCACCCAGGAGGTGTGCCAAATACCTTTACATTGTGC
>NW_003852564.1:2569556-2574440 GCF_000181295.1 Otolemur garnettii
TGTGCCAGATCCTTAACCTCCAAGCAGTCCTGACCCACCTTCCAGGAGCCCCTTCTTTACAAATACAGCTGCTACTGCTGAAGTGTATTCAGAAGGACTAGGAAAGAGAACCTCTTTAGACCTTCAAGAGGTCTGGTTTGTAGTTCTGTCTGAGGGCATTCTGTGGTGTCTTTGTTGGGGATCAAGAAGTTAATAGCCCACTCTTCACCCCTTACTTCTCCACCCCCCCACACACAAAGATTAGCCCAGAATGTAGTGTTAATAGTTCTGACCAAGACTTTGTCTTTAGGAGAAAGCGAGGCCATAAGTGCTTTCTAGGTACACCTTTTATGTAGTCCATACTCATGGGGAAATCTGAAAAAGAGACCTCCGGAGGCAATAAAGATTTCAAACATACCAAAGATATACTATAGCTGTTAAGGTGGTCCTATTGCCTCAGAGGGCAGTGGTGGTTCACTATTGGGGTCATCAGATGGGGCATTCTGGGGTTATTCATGGAAATAACCTGGCATATGGGGCTGCTAAGAAGAAAGTGACAGCAGTCAGGCTTATCCTTGATTTACCATTCCACAAGTATCAACCTCAGTCTTGCCCCCAAAACTGCCAAAAAGCCAAATGGGAAAATTATTTCCCTCAGTTAGACCCAGAGGGTTGAGCTATTAATGACAAGAAATGAAATTCCGAAAAACCTAAGAAAGTTGTACTGTAATTAAATATGCTCATGAATCATCATATTATGGTAAAGAAAACATATATTTGGTTAATAAAAATAATAAAGGTATCTGTTCTAAGAGATAAAATAGACCAAATCGCTAATGGGTGCCAACAATGTATATAAAATAATGCTTAGACCAGACTGTCTGTGCTTCCACTAGTACAAGCTTGTCTAGCTGAGGACAAAAATGCCAGGAGAAGACCGGAAAACAGACTTTACAATGACATTCCAGGCATCCGGAAACTACAGATGCTTGCTAGTTTGTGTGGACAGCTTTACTGTCTGGGTGGTGGCTTTCCCTTGTCACAAAGAGAAGGCAAATGAGTTAGTCAATACTTTACGCAAAAAAAATCCTCTTAATTTGATCAATCTAAAATGACAGTGGAGTGGCCTTTATCTCAAGGTTACCCATGGAGTGTCCTCTGCCTTGGGAATCAAGTAGAAATTGCACACAGGCTGGAGATCTCCATTGTCAGAAAAAATCAAATCCAGTAATAGAACTATAAAGTCAATTCAGCGAAATGATGTTAAAAAAACTCATGAAAACCGGCTAAAGCACCTCCCAACAGGTATCTAGCTACTACTGAAAGGGAAAGTGGGACTCAGACCATTTGAATTACTTGTGGAAGAGCTTGACCTGGCATGATCAAACCTTTAACAGGCCCTGATGTTTAAATTGAGAAGGCAATAAAGCTAGTGCACATTTGGGAAAAGTAATATAAGCCCTCAATCAAAACAGGCAGTCCCCAAGTTACAAACATACAGCTTATGTACAACTTGCACTTACAAATGGAGGCAATTACAGGTACTTGGTAAATGTACCTGTTCCAACTTACATACAAATTCAACTTAACAACAAACCTACAGAACCAATCTCATTCACAGCCTGGGGACTGCCCACACATAAAACTCATTCCTACTCAGTTAAATGTCATCCATATCAATATAGAGACTGTGATTATCTCAAGATTTGGAGGTTTGGATCATCAGCCAAACCCTGTCTGGACTGGACTCTAATTTGTGATATTAGCCACTCTTCCCTTCAATTATAAGAGGATGAGAACCTGGACCCATAATTCTAGGTTAAATACTGCACCAACCCCCCTAGATCAGGCTCTAATAAATTCAATGTATACCTGCAAACCAGATTCCAATCTCTAGCTCCTCTTGCCCCCCAACCCAAGCCTGTTGATTCAGCAGGGCCCTTCTTAGTCTATAGGATGTATAGTTCTCACTCTTGGAGAAAATGACACCAGAAGGACAGGCTTCGTTTTTCTTGCTTGTTCAAAATAAAAAGAAAAATGCAAAGAATGTCATAGTGGTGAATCTGATATTTACCCTAACACTTTTAACTTTACATGCAGTCCATACACCATTCACTGGTGTCTCCTTAGAGAGGGCTATAAAGACATGCTCAACCCTAGTTCTGATTATGATGGCAAATGACACCTGTAAAAAAAAATAAATAAACCTTTTGGGGTATTAGGGACCAATATACTCCTCCCCCTGAGATTATTAAAGGTTTCTAACTAGAAAGGTGAACTGGACCCTGACAGAAGGAAGGTATTTATCCCCTCAGTGCAACCAAGGCCCACTTCCCTCTTGGCAACCCCAACTAGTCTCCTGGCTAGGAACCATTACTCCTACATTGGCATGTACCCCACCAGGTTATGTCTTCATCTGTGGCACACCTTACCACAGACTCCCCAGATGTAAGTCCCCTCAGTATTTTCTCCTTCCCATTATTTGCAGTGGTTCACGTACATATAGATAGTACATTTTACTCTGGGCAATGTACTGTGGAACTCCTGAGACCTATCCCATTGGAATAACAATTCATAGTATATACCCAGGTGTTGTGGCGGGAGCCTGTAGTCCTGGCTAATTGGGAGGCTAAGGCAAAAGAATCACTTAAACTCAAGAGTTTGAGGTTACTGTGAGCTGTGCTACCATAGCACTCTACCAAGGGTGACATAATAAGACCCTGTCTCAAAAAATACAAATTCATAATATGACTGATTAGCTTATTAGGTTACGAAAGGCTATTGGACTAATTTTGGCAAGTGTTAAACTTGTTCCATATCTGACTGGTCCTTGGGAAGATTTCATCTTGAAGTCACCCTAACAAAACTGACTAAGATACTCAAGTCCCTGGTGTCCAATGCTGGCAAAGGCCTCCAGACCCCACTCTACTCCTTGGCTAAATACCAGATAATCATATAGCATTACACAACCTTTTGGCAGGGTAGAGAGGTATATGCAGTTACTAACTCCTTCCAATACACTTGGGTAAAGATCCCAAGGAAAATAAAAGTTAATATTGAAGAAATATAAGCCCAGACTTCTTGGTTACACACTTTTAATCAACAAGGTCATGCTTCCTTGTTAGAAGCATGTCACATGCTTTTAGAAAAACTACTAAATCAGCAATACTTGTATTTTGCCCATAATGAGACTACTAAGTTTATTGCTCTTGTTGCTGTTTGGTCTTTGGTCCCTACATCTTTAATCTTCTAAAACAACTTGTATGTTCTAGATTAAAAAAAATTAAATTGCACTTGATTCCAAAACAACAATATCAACCTCTAGAATCTTTCCCCAAAGACCCTAAAACTTATTTAGCTTTAGTATGTAGCAATTTTCACTCTACATAACCAGACAAGATGTACCTGATCAGCATGATGATGTTATGGAAGGATAACCTCCAACCCTGATCCCTCAAAGGCAATAAGTAAGAAATCTTTAGAGAGAATTTTGAAAGTAAGAAGGGAGAGTTGCCAGAAAATATCAAAATGTCCAACTTGAGCAATAAACCTGTTCTGCAGCCTTTGTTGATGGATCCCACAGCTCCGATGGCTAACAATAGCCCCTGATAGGTGGTGGTAGTCTATAAATATACACAAGTGAACTTTCCTCATGACCATGCTAATGTCTCCAATCTGGGAGGAACTATAGCCTCATTACATTACATGATCCTTTGTGTAAGCCTGCAACTAACTGCACATGCATAAGGGAAACTACACTCTTACAAATTATGACACATCTTTTTCTCTCTATTTCCGAATAAAGACGATTGGCATCATTCATTTTATGTATCCATAAACCACAATCACCAAATACATTGTCGTTGCTATTATTTTTGTACAAACTATCATCTCTTAATTATCAGGAGAATAAAAGACTTTATATTACCTTTACTTATTCCTTTCAGAAATCTTGTCCTTTCATAAATGCCAATCTGAGTTTTGACATGTGTCATTTTCTTTATCCCTGTAGAACTGTGTATTTCTTGCAAGGTAGTTCTACCTGTGACAAACTTCTTCAATTTTTCTTCTTTTGAGATGGACTTTACTTCTCTTCCACTTTTTTCACTTTTTAAATTTCAGATTAATATGAAGGTACAATAAATTAGGTTACAGTGTTTGCATTTGTTAGTAGAATGTCTATTGTAGTTTTGTATTGCACCCAGGAGGTGTGCCATATACTCTTACATTTTGCCCATTAAGTGGTCGTACAGCAAATCCCCCTTTCTCCCCCCCTTCCTCAATTTAATTGAGTTTTTCTCTTATGTGAGTGTGTATTAAATTGTCTACTAGTTTCATATTAGTATTGAGTACATTGGATACTTGATTTTCCATTCCTATGATACTTTACAAAGAAGAATGTGTTTCAACTCCATAAAGCTTAATACAACAATGTAAAGTCTCCGTACTTTTCATGGTAAATAGTATTCCATAGTGTACATATGCCACAGTTTATTAATTCATTCCTGGGTTGATGGGCATTTAGGTTGTTCTCACATTTTGGTGATTGTAAATTGAGTTGTGATAAACATTCTAGTGCAAATGTACTTGTGATGAAATGCTTTTTGTTCTTTTGGATAGATGCCT
This sequence comes from Otolemur garnettii, assembly GCF_000181295.1. Lineage (NCBI taxonomy): Eukaryota > Metazoa > Chordata > Mammalia > Primates > Galagidae > Otolemur > Otolemur garnettii. The sequence goes on from NW_003852564.1 coordinate 2,574,162, forward strand.
AGTAATGGGATTGCATGATCAAATGGCAGATCTACTGTGAGTTCCTTGAGGACTCTCCATGTGTCCTTCCAAAAAGGCTATATTAGTTTGCAGTCCCACAAACAACCTAGAAGTGTTCCCTTCTTTCCACCTCCATGCCAGCTTCTGTGGTTTGGGGATTCTGTGATGTAGGCTATTCTCACTGGGGTTAGATGATATCTCAGAATGATTTTGATTTGTATTTATCTGATTATATCTTTTACTTTTTAAGGATAATTTTATGGAATATATAAATCTAGG
>NW_003852564.1:2575395-2584985 GCF_000181295.1 Otolemur garnettii
AATATCTTCTCTCTTTCCAAAGGCTGTCTGTTTGCTTTAGTTGTGGTACCCTTTGCTGTACAGAAGCTTTTTAGCTTGATAATGTCCTATCTTTGGAATTACTATAAAAGGTAATGTGTCTAGATTTTATTTTTAGCTTGACTATGATTGGTATGTGTAAAAGCTACTGATTTGTGGACATTGATTTTGTATCTCAAGATGTAACTATATTTCTTGATCACTTCTAAGAGCTATGTAGTTGAGTCCCTCGGATTTTCCAGGTATAAGATTACATCATTGGAAAAGAGCAAGAGTTTGACCTCCTCTGTTGTCATTTGGATACACTTGATCTTCTTCTCTTGCCTAATTGCAGTGGCCAGGACTTCCAGCACTATAGCACTCTGTTGAATAGTAGTGGTGACAGGGGGCATCCTTGTCAGGTTCTAGTCAATTAACTAATGAATCCTCTCAAAGAACTAGAAAAGCAGGAGCAATACAATCCCAAACCTAGCAGAAAGAAAGAATTAACCAAAATCAGATCAGAATTAAATGCAATGAGAACAAAAGGAGCATTCAGGAGATTAACAAAACAAAAAGCTGATTCTTTGAAAAGATAGATGAAGTTGATAACACTTTAGTCAAATTAACTAGAAATGGAAAAATGAGATCTCTAATAACTTCAATCAGAAACAAAGATGGGGAGATAACAGATAACACTGAGATATAAAAAATTATCATGAAATATTACAGAAAACTCTATACCCAGAAATTTGAAAATGTGGAGGAAGTGGACCAATTCTTGGAATCTCACCACCACCTTAGACTTAACCAGAAAGAATTAGTTCTCTTGAACAGACCAATATCAGGCACCAAAATTGCAACAACAATAAAAATAGCTTCCAATACAAAAAAAGTCCAGGACCAGAATGTTTTACTCCAGAATTCTACCAAATCTCTAAAAAAGATCTTGTCCCTATATTGCAGAATTCATTCTAAAACACTGAGAAAGAAGAAACCCTCCCCAATTCCCTCTAAGAAGCAAATGTAGTTTCTATCCACAAATGTAATTTGAGTATCACCTCAATACCCAAATCAGGCAAAGACCCAACAAAGAAAGAAAACTACAGATGAATAACACTAATGAATATTAATGTGAAAATACTGAACCAAATCCTAGCAAACAGAATAAAGCTACACATAAAAAAATTATACCTCCTGGTCAAGTAAGCTTTATCCCAGGGATGTAAGACTGGTTCACCATATCCAAATTCACAAATGTGATTCACCTTATAAATAGAACCAAAAACAAAGACCATATGATCCTCTCAATAGATGCAGAAAAAGCATTCAACAAAATACAGCATCCTCTTCTGATAAGATCACTTAAAAAAATAGACATATTTAAGACAGTTTGTAAATTGGTAGAAGCCATATATGACCAACCCACACCCCAAATCATACTGAATGCAGTAAAATTGAAAGAAGCCAGGCTTTCTATGAGGTGCCTCCCTTGTCCAGATGTAACAAAGAATTGACTATCATCTATTTTTTCTAAGGACTACTACCTTTGAGTTTCCATCTGCATAAACAGGCTGTCTCGGCTAGCCATGCCTTTTCTCTTATCTCCCTCCCATAACCTGTCTTACCAGGCTTGGAGCCCCTCTGTCTTTTAGAAAGACAGAAAGAAACTCTTAGAAAGAAACTCTAATAGTTTCTTTCATTAGTAACTATTCATTAATTCATGGAGTTACAGGTAGCACTGGACATTTTGGAAAGAACGAAATTTTATAAGATGGCCAGTGCCATACCTATAAGATGGTTTGTCAATGTAGGAAAGAAACTATATACCCAAAGGTCTTCTTTTAAACACAAGACAATCATGCTATTAGATTTTATATTATTCTGAAAGGAATAGGCAACACCTGAAAGATATCTAACTAATATGGTGTCAAATTTCATTGCCTTTGCTATGATAAGCATTTTGAAAAAATGTAAAACATTAATTCCTAAGTGTTCCTTAGAAAATTATAATGATCCTAACTAAAAATAATGATCTTGTGTCTTAGTCTACCATGTTTCTATAAAACAGTGTCATTGATTGGGTAATTTATAAAGAAAATGAACTTATTTCTCAAATTGTTTTAGGCTAAAAGACCCAAGATTAAGATACTCGTAAGTTCAGCTGTCTGGTGAGGACTGCTCTCTGTTTCCAGCTGGTGCCCTTATGCTGCATCTTCTTTAGAGGATGGGTGCTACTTTCTCATCTGATGAAAGATATGGAAAGTGAAAAGAGATAAATTCTATAATAATGATATTATTCTACTCATGAGGTAAGAGCCATCATGACCTAAAGATCTCCCAAAAGGCCACTCCTCAAAACACTGGTCTGTGGGTGATTGTGTTTCCAACATATGGATTTGGGGGGACACAGGCAGACCATAGCATTTGGTAAACATGTAAAAAATGATATTTTCAGGGCTCATACCTATTGAAATTTCAAATATATTTGGACTTATACATGTATATTTTGAGTGGGTCTCTCCTAATAATTCTGATGAGTAGATATATTTATATACTACTTGTGTGTAAGTTTTTTTTTTTTTTTCCTTTACATGTTTGTTATTCCTACTCTAAATAACAGGATGTTGCTTTTATTGGAAGGAACATATTTCCTTGGAAATGTTAACAATTTTTATTCCTCTGTCTTTAGCATGTAGATTTATATTTCTTCTACATATACATTTTATGGTTGCTTATAATTTTAGCATGAATGAAAATTATTAACACTTCCTCCATTGCCCAGTAAAAACTATGGGAACTTGATATTTAAAGGCTCAGTGTAAATGAGAGCTTTTCTGAAATAGACCAAAAAGATATATTAGTATTTACGCCAAAAGGCTAGTATAATAGAAAGACGTTTTCACAAATTTCTGGCTCACAGAAGTAAAGGAAATAGAAGGAACAAGAATTTCATACTGATTATATTCTCTCCCATTCACATACCTCCATCACTGATGTGGAAAAGAGCTCCTGAAAAACAACTAAACCCTTTAGCTCTCATTTTATATCTAAGTAGTCTTTCTTTACTTTGAATCCCACTCTGCCTTTTCCATCTATCTGGTATTCATTAAAAGTCACATAGTACCAACTAAGCATTTATTTCTTATATTCAGATTTTCTCTTTCTACACTCACACATACATACACACAGTCCTATTCTGTTCTCTTGCTTTATGTCTTCTATGGCAACTCATTAAAACTTTGTATTATGTTCTCTGAAATTGTTGGACAGCTGGGTGTTTGGTGTATTCTGGTAGTATGCAGTTGTCACTTAGGACTTTTAAAAGATTGGCATTTGTTCTTACTGTCACTGCCATTTTCTACATATTACCTAGCTTTGGATACACGTCTGTCTTTTTCTTGACCCTAAAGTTCCTGTGGAAAATCCCAATATATGCATACTAATGAATACATAGATTCTGGATCTTAATTCATCATAGCCTAACCCTCTAATCTTTGCAAATGCAATTGGATCAAGTATTTACCACATATTGAACTGAAATAGCCATCTTCTAAGTTTGTTTCAAATCCATATCCCTTTAATTTGAACTCTTTCATGCTACTTCAAACCTACAGAGATTCTGAGGGATAGTCTATGTTGAGGCATTGTAAAGAGGGTTTGGTTCAAAGTCCCCCCCCCTTTTTCCTCTTTTTTCCTTGATTTTCAATGCTGACCTTAGTTCTCTCAGATCTTAAATATTCTTTTCCTTAACACAATTTTGCCAATTAGTAACAGTTCTTGTGCATGCCCCAGTATTGGTGTACAGATGTTTCCTTGATTGACAACTAGTTCTTGTTTGAAAGAACATTTGGAAAGTGCCCCCCCCCGCCCTGGCATCTAATGAGCTATGAATCTGCTCCCATGACTTTCATTTGTTTGCTATTATCTTGTTTGAAGAGCCTCTAGGATCTAGAACAACTCTTCTTCATGACATTAAAGTGAAATTTTTTTATTTGTTTTTCTTTGGTTGAGTTTTGATCATGTTTAATACACACAAAGCAAATGAACAAAAACATAGGGGAAGGGAGTTATATTTAATTATTCTCAGAGCTGATGGTTTCTGTTTGAGACATCTCCATCTACTGTTGGTCCTACTAGTACTATTCTCATTTTTCCATCCAGGTAGTTTATGGTCAGGGCACTCTTATCTGCAGTAACCTCTTTCCACACATAAATATACTGGTAGGTATTACAGAATAAACCAGTACATCCACATATTGTCTACTTTAAAATAATATTTAGAATTTAGTACTTAGCATTTTAACAAACTTACTGACGGGTCTTTTACTTTGCAATCACTGAGTATAAAAAATGATCCTAGGCATGTCTTCAACCTATTGGCTTTTGTGACTTTTTACCATTGCTTCACTTCACATTATAATTGTATGCCCTAGCCACAGTTATAATGCTCCTTACTTGTCACTGGTTTATAGTAAAGGGATGAAAGCTCAGCACATGTTAATGATTTGTTTCATAATATTCCTAATAAGGAAAATAATTTTCCCAAGGGCATACCTAAGTGATTTGATCTTTTTTTGGGGGGGGGGGACAGAGACAGAGTGTTACAATGTCACCCTCAGTACAGTGTCATGGCATCACAGCTCAGAGCAACCTCAAACTCTAGGGCATAAGCAATTATCTTACTTCATCCTCCCAAGTAGGTGGGAATATGGATGCCTGCCACAAGGCCCACTTTTGTTGCAGTTGTCATTGTTACTTAGCTGGCTAGGCTGGAATCAAACCCACCAGCCTCTGTGTATGTGACTGGTGCTGTAACCACTGTGCTATGGGCACCAAGCCTAATTTGATCTTTTGATTTAGAGTAAGTTCACTAATTCTGAGGCTAACATCCATAATTATGTAATTAGCAATGAAGATATCTGAACGCATTAGTTTTTTAATATTGTGCCAACAATCCAAGTCAAAATATAAAGTACTTGGAAGGCATTAGAACATTCTACTTTAAATAGCCAGGTGCTGTGGTGGGCACCTGTGGTCCTAGCTACTTGGGAGGTGGAGGCAGGAGACTCGCTTGAGCCCAGGAGTTGGAAGTTGCTGTGAGCTGTGATGCCACAGCACTCTACCCAGGGGGACAGCCAATTTAAGTTATTATAAATTAGAATCATATTCAAGTAAATAAGTAAAAAGTAAAATGTCTTTATAATTTAATCCATTGTAAATCATTCTGAAATTAGGGATCAGAGAACATAAATCAAAGTTATGCTTTAATCCTAAGTGGAATTACATTTATTGAAAACCCATCAGTTATTCTGTAAAATCTTAAATTTTTCTCTAACCTGAATTTAAAACATCAGGTAATTAAAATATCAAAAGTAAAATTTGATATGGTATGCACAATATATATGATAAAATATAATTTATATAATTTCAAATATAAATACATGTTTTAGCCTACCTCCAGATTTTCTGTAATTTAAACAAGTTTGTATTATTTAATAACAATTAAAAGTCTTGATAACAATAATATTTTTTGACTAATAAAGCTTGAAGTATTTTCTTATGATTTCTGTGATTTGTCATAAGAGTCAAAATAAGCTATTGTATTATTAGTATAAATATTTACTCTCTCAATTATAAGTTTAAAAAATGTGAAATAAATGTCATGTACTTTTTATCTAGTCATTATTTTGAACATATTTCTTGAGACTAAAATAAAATTTCATATTTATAATGCCAACCAGAGTTAAGATTTAAAGTCAAGCGCAAAGATTGTTTTTAATAAAATTTTACAATAAGCTTTTTTAAAAAGAAAGTTGAATTTATTTCCTTTATCTCCAGAAAATGTGAGCAAACAGACTGCAATACAGTAAAGAAATTGGAAGAAGTCCAGGAACATTTGGAGTAAACATTTTTCCAGAGCTGGGTTGCAATTAGATAACACACTAAAAATTCCTTCTAAAAAGCATCTTGCATAACTTAAGAGATTGTCTCTTAAAGTGTATTCATGCCTGCAGGCAGAGTTCTGCCTATAGGTGTTTATCTGGTTGTCTTCAGTACAAATGAAACACAATTAAGGCACTTTTTTTCGAACAGCATATATTAACCTTCTGTCACCTGAAAGAAAGAAATCTGAAAGCATATGCACCTGCAGATGGGACTGCATTGGCAAGACTTTTCTGCTGAAGGCCAATATTAGTAGAGTAGACTCAGTTGTTTTTGTTTAAGTTTAAATAATCAGAGAGAAAAGAAAAACTAAGTACTAAAAAAAACCCAAAGTACTAATAGAAAACTAATAATGAAACTAAGTACAAATTAAGACTAATGGTCCTTAGCACAAAAAGGAGATTTTTCCTTATTTGTTTGTTTTGTTTTGGCCTTTTCTTCAGAAGCCTGAGTTGTCTTTTTAGTATTTTCTACCTGATTATTGACTTCCCCCCAAAATTAAAAAAAAAAAAGTACATGAATTTTCCAATATAGGCCTCTTTTTAAAGCATGAATGTGTAGTTAGGGGTAAGAACTAAAAAAATGTCATAATAATGTGTCTGCCAGTGGTGTCTGTTGGGGGTGGCAATGCTGCATCTCATTGGTTTCAGAACAGATGGCTGGATAAAAAGTAGAGGACCTGATTCTCCAGATACTTTAAAATATCCCTGAGATGTTTTAATAATACTAAATCATTATTTTCATGCCACTCAAATTCTATTCTACTTAAATGTCTCATTTTTGCTGGTATATAATACTATTAACTGAATTCATTAATCTTATATTTCTCCAGATGTCTTCTTGAATAATGATAAACATTTTATGTTTCTCAAAACATCTATATGTATTATGTTTATATACTTTGTCTTTCATCAAATGCATGTCTCCACATCTCCAAATCCACTTGTCCTACACCATGTTCCTATGTTTAACATGCTAACATCATCCACATGTAATCCACATGTACATTCACGCTCATAAAGCGCCTGCAGATGCTCACGGTAGTTACATACAGGTCAGACAATTAAATTCATGAACTCATCCTAGAAAAAGTGCTGCATACCTCATTGCTAAATATCACTACAGTCACCTTCAAGGTTCTCCTGCTGGCAAGCTATGCACTAATGCCAGTGACAAGTCTACACTTCAAAGTAATTTGGGAACTCTTTTTCTGGAATGGCCATGAGAGCTCTTACTGAAAGAGGTCTGACAATTAAGTCTGTCAGATGGCCAACAGGAGTCCTTTATATATTACCATAGTGATATTCAGCAATGAGATATGTGGCACTTTTTCTAGGATGAGTTCATGAACTTCATTGCCTGACCTTCATATCACTTTAGACTTTTCAAAGAAACAAAATCTCATTGTCTTTTTTTAACTCTTAGACCAAAACTTGTAAAAAGTTAGTTGTGCTCGATATGAAATCTCTGTTTTATAGAAAATTAAAATTTCAGAATAATATTCATATTAAACTTCAAAGCTCTGATTTTTAAATCATACTAGCAACAGCTTGGTGTGAAATGAATCTTTATTTTTTTACTCCTACTTGGAACCTGCAGCTTCCTTTCAAAATCATGTCATAAATTATTTTGCAGAGAAAGTGCTCTGAGATTTCACTCTTGATACATGAATCGAATCAATCTCTCTCTTGACATATATGATATATATATATATATAATATTATATATACATTATATATAATGAAAGGTAGAATATAGTTAACTCCTGAGGAAGCTTGGTTGACACATGAGAAGGGGGAAGAGTTAATGGGCCAGAATAAGGGCAGGTTTTCTATGCTCCATACTTGTTAGAACTTTTCCACTTTTTACAAATGTCATTACCCTTTCTCTGAACTTTAAATTTATTCTATTTCTGTATTTAGAGAAAAGTAAAGCTACTTCTTGGGAATTCCTTGAACATTTTGCCCCCTCCTTGCCAAAACTATATTAATCTGCCCTCACTTCCTCATTCTCAAGGAACTGGTTTTATTCTTTCCTCTCTGTGGTGTCAGTAATTATAAACGATATATTTAAAAACATCATTTATTTGAAGGATAACACAAATAGAAATGTTCATAGAAAACATATGTAAACCTTTGATTGAAAATGCCATGAAATTTAGACCTGTGTTTCCACCAGGTGTTGAGCTAGAAGACAACCAGCTTGCCAGGTCCCTTTCCCATCGTACTCACACCTTCTGTCCCAAAGGCAACTACTATCACAGATCCTACCAATCCATGGTCATTTTATCTATTGCACAGTTTTAAATGATTGAAAACACCATATGTATTCTTTCATTAAAATTATTGCTCTTTACATTTTTAATCTTAGTTTGTTGGCTTTTTTGCTCTGTCTCAATATGATGAAACTATTCTCCTATATTATCTTCATTATATTGTATAGTTCCCCTGCCATGAGTCACTGTATGTAGTGTGAGATAGGGGTCAACTCTAAATGATGAAAGTTGTGAATTGTTATAAATAAATGCCAAATGGGGGAGGGAAGACATATTTGTTTTTTAAAAGGAGTAAAAATGAATACATGGAGAAGGAAAACGTGATTTGGATCATGATTTTTTAGGAAATAACTGGCAACAAATACGTAACAAGAAATGACCAAGGGACCGGTGATAGTGAGAAGTCATTACCCTCCTACATCCAATAGGAGGAAGCAGTATTATCCACTCACAGAAGTCTGTGTATGTGTGGGGAGGGTCTCCAGAAAGAAATTGTGTCTGCAGAGAACAGACCCAGTGCCCACACAGCGGCCTGGCAGAAGGAGGGTGAAAATCCTGACCTCTCCATGCTTCAGCTGACTTCCTACCAATGTTTCTTATCATTTAAGGAAAAGACATGCCACTTGTAGCTCACATGCAGATCAGTTTCTTGGAAATAGAATAGTGCAGAGATAACTACAGAAAAAATTCAAAGAACAGAAGAAGTGGTACAGTTTGTAGGGGAAACACAAATTCAACTTAAAAAATATAAGAGAACTTTGCATATGGGGAAATTGAATAAATAAGATTTCTTCAAAGAATGTCTAATGCATTGATTGAAATGGCTAGTCTGTTAAGCAAAAAAAAGATGTGAATGTGCAAAAAACATGTGAAAGAATCCAGATAATGAAAGAAAACAGTAGAAAAAGCCAGGTGCAGTGGCTCACCACCTGTAATCCCAGCACTTGGGAGGTGGAGGTGGGTGGATTGCCTGAGTTCACAGGTTGGAAACCAGCCTGAGCTAGAGTGGAGACCTTGTTTCTAAAAATAGCCAGGCATTATGTCAGGTATCTGTAGTCCCAGCTACTTGAGAGGCTAAGGCAAGAGAATTGCATAAGACCAAGAGTTTGAGGTTGCTGTGAGCTATTGTGCAATGGAATTCTACTAAGGGTGACAAGTGAGAGTCTACTAAAGAAAAAAAAAAGACAAAGAACACAGTAGAAGGAAAATCCCTCAAATCCCAAATACATATCTCACATGTTGGGAAATATAGCATTTAATGATGTTGGTATATATTACACTTGAGAAATTCTGATTGGCATGGACTAAACTAGAAACAATAACAGCAGCAGAAACACTACAAAGAATCTTTTTTTTTTTTTTTTTTTTTTTT
>NW_003852564.1:2585125-2597017 GCF_000181295.1 Otolemur garnettii
CCTCCCAAGTAGCTGGGACTACAGGCGCCCGCCACAACGCCTGGCCATTTTTTGGTTGCAGCCATCATTGTTGTTTGGCGGGCCGGGGCTGGGGATTCAAACCAGCCACCTTAGGTGTATGTGGCTGGTGCCTTAGCCGCTTGAGCCACAGGCGCCTAGCCACTACAAAGAATCTTAATGTGATTGTCCAGGTACAAGAAGATTAGCATCTACAAAGGATAATGGCTATAGAAGTGAAAACTATATATTGAAAAGAGTCATAGAGAACAAAGTTACTTGGCATACTTAAGGTGTTAAGTGGTGGGAAAAGAATGAGATACAAACAGATAAAACATGGAAGGCAAATAATGAGTTTACTTTTTGAATAAGTTATGGATAGAACTATACAAAATTGTGATTGAAAGGTGTTTAGGCTTGAAGTAGATTTTGGAAATTTTTTCTTAAATATTCAGTGCTTAAATTTGAAATATCCAATTTGAAATCCAATGTTTAAATTATTATATTGCAAATAAGAAGCAGTACATTTAATCAAGGCATGCTCCTGCACTATCAACGCAGTTTTGCCACGTTAGCAGTAGTTTGTGTCTGCCACCAGTAAGAAGGTGGGAGAGTGAGCACAGCTTGTTGAAAATTGAATATTTTTTCTGCAAGAAGTTGTCCAAACCTTGGAAGAAGGTACAAGGTCTGGTGAATACAGTGGGTGGCGGAGAGTTTCCAAGCCCAGTTGGAGCACCATTGTTTGTGTGACACGTCCTGGAGCACTATCTTGTAGGATGATTGGCCTGTCTCCATCGACCAATCTCGGCTGCTTCATCACAAGCATCCTTATCATTTTGTCCAAATGGCAGCAGTAGACGTCAGCTATAATCAGTTGGCCAGGTTTCATGAAGCTGTACTAGAGATACCAGTGCTTGGCAGACACCATTAGGTCTTTTTGATGAATATTCAACTTAGACTGTGTTTTGGATCTTCATCTTTATCCACCCATTGTGCCAAATGCTTGTGATTATCAAAAATAATCCATTCTTAATCACATGTAACAATATGCTGTAGAAATGGCTCACCTTTCTGTCATGACAGAAGAGAAAGGCAAGCATCAAGATGATTTATCTTCTGATGTGTAATCAGAGTGAGCAAATTCCAGAAGGAATTTATTATAAATAAATGTCAATGATGGTCCTTAAAATGAACCAATTCAGGTGCTCCCAAGGCATGGAATATTAAAACTCCATTGAGATAACAGAATATTCTGCAATATAAAATAAGTTGGGAGGATAAAAACAAATAAAATAATGGTGGAAAATAGTATAGTTAAAAAAGTGCAATGGTTGTTTGCCCATTTATTAATATGTTTTGATACATTAGTAAATTAAAATAATTTCTTTAATTTCTTTTAGTTGAAAAATATTTTGCCAGTTTAACCCCTTCTATCACTGGGAAAATACATAATGATGGGAGGCTAGATACAGAAAAAAATAAAATATTAAAGGACTCATTTTAATATTTTATTTTTAATATTAAAAATAAATTAATTAGTTGTATCTAATATTGAACCTATTAAATTGCTGATCTACCAAAAATTACTTTACTTAAAAGGAATCTATATAATTGCATTTTACTATATTATTTGCAAGTTTACTATTTTCAGTAATCATTCTCATATTTTCCTAGTTCTTTGTGATATAAGGATAGAACCAGGTGTAATTGAAAATGTAGAATTGACTTAGGTACTGAAGAATAATTCTCAACTGGCATTTTAATATTCTTCTATTATTTACTAATCAGCAAGTAAATGATAGCAATGTTTTTAGTTGCAAAATAAATGAAGTATTATTGATAATTTAGATTACTGAAAGTGCATTGTTTTAAGATAAGTTGTTATTGTCTTAGCCATCATTACAATTATCTGAATGAGAATCAAAGTCATTTCACGGCACCCACAAGCAGCAATTTTTTGATTCAAGGAATTTTGCAAATTATCGTTCCATTCTACATAAAATTAATATTGTATTTCCATTCATTGCATTCCAGTGTCAGTACATGAAGAGATACTATGTACTTTGTCTTTGTTTTGAGTATAAAAACCAAAAAGACTTTTTTATTTTGTTTTAAAAACTGATCTGATGATGTACACTATACTTATGGTGATATGAATTTTTATATAGAATACTTCAATAGCTAAGTTGTGGATTCTTTTTTTTTTTTCAGACAGAGTGTCATTATGTCAACCTCTGTAGAGTTCTGTGGCATCACAGCTCCCAGCAGCCTCAAACTCCTGGGCTTAAGCAATTCTGTTGCCTCAGTTTCCCCTAGTATCTGGGACTACAGGCACTCACTATAATGCCTGGCTATTTTTTGTTGCAGTTGTCATTGTTTAGCTGGTCTGGGCCAAGTTTGAACCCGCCAGTCCCAGTGTACGTGGCTGGTTCCATAACCACTATGAAACGGGTGCTGGGCCAGTTGTGGATATTTTTATGGAAAGTAGATAAAAAGTTCTTCTTATATACCATGGAAGCGATAAAATTAAAATAGTAAGTATAGAAATACTATTCTCTTTGAAAGTAAAATACTAGCCACAATTTTTTTTTTCTTGATGACCTCTTGCTTTTGAGCCATGTGCTTAGAAGAATTACTTGTTATGGAAAATACATATATGTTAAAAACATTTATTTCAAATTAAATGTTCTTATCCCTGTTCCAATTTACAATTTAAAAACCTCAAAATTAATGGAATAGAAATGTATAGAAAGTTACATTTTTGTTATCTCTGGTAATTTTAAAGGAAATAGCATAGAAATAACAAATAATGAGCTTCTTTATAGTTTTCATAGCACAAATACAGATACACAAATAGGTATTGCAACATTATTTTCTTAAAGATTTAAAATGATGGGATTTTGCTTAATTTGCTTTAAATTTTTTTGTCTGCCGTAGAAGTTGGTAATTGCTTATTTTTGCTATATAATGGTAGCAAAGTATAAGAAGGTTAAGTGCAACTAAGCAATACTATTTTTAAAATATTTCATAAAATGGAATTTAGGACAAGAATTTGATATATTCAGCCTTTGAAGTTTTATGCAGATTCTTCAACACTCAACTATAATCTGAATCAATATATACATCTCTCTGCTTCCATTTTCTTCAAAGTTTTATTTTAAAATTGACTTCTCTTAAAATGTAGTTTTTCTGACATACATTTATTTTTGTTACACTGAGATAGGATTCCTAGAGTATACAAAAAGTATACTACAATGAAAGCCAATGGTTTTGATAGTACAAAATAGCTCTTCATCATTAAGAAAACAGAGTGATAAAAATATTTTGAATACCCTTGGAGAGTAGAAATGATGTATCTGATCACATTGCAAAATTTCAAAAGATTAATTAATAGTAAATATAATTAACTCAATTTTATTTCCTGAAAATAATGTGCTTGTGTATATTGAAGATGTGTTCAATATGCTTTAACTACATTGAATAGATATATTTTAACAATTAATGAGAATACATAGATCCTAATTTTGAACCTTTTGAACTTTTATTTATGTTTCTCACCTAGATAATGTCTAAATCCCATTATTTTTATCTTTCTTTAACTTAAGGATTACTAAAAGCAGTTATTATCAAAGTTACATTTAAAAGATCCTTGGTGCTGATATATTGGTCAACATCCTCAGCCTCTCTGAAATATCTATGCCAAGGAATCAAAATGGGAAGATAAGTAGATTATGAAGATTAAAAAGGAAGAGGGGGGTATGAAAACAGAAGTAGGTCAGATGGCCAGGAAGTTAAGAGAGTAGAGTTGCTATACTATTCTGGGTAAGGGAATAAAAGTTATAGTATTCCTTTTAAAAGTTCATTTATTCCCCAAATTAAAGATTCCAGAGATTAGAGAAAAACACAAATGTAAAGCAAAAGAATGATACTGAATTTGTTTCTACTTAGATATAATTATCTTGTGTCTGAAAAAACTGGCTTATAGATTAATTTTTATCACATTGTATGCAAGCATTAGCATCTCTTGCTGATACAACAGGTTATATTACAGTCTACACAATGGCCAGAGTTAAAAATGCACATGTATCTTCAGTAAGTTCCCCTTGTTAACTATTTCTCTTCTTTCTTTACCCGGGATTTACTATTGGCTATAGCAGGGGTATAAGGATAGGGAATAATAAACATTTCTGAGACAGGATAAAAGAGTGAGAAAAGAGATGCAAGGATCTGGATCCAAGAGTCCTGATTAGCTTTCAAAGTGGACATGGTAAGATGAATGCATGTAAGAAACACTGGGATTTGTTTGTGGAATTATCACCTTATTTTGTAGGAAATCTATAATCTTCACTCTATCTAGAACAGTATGTGTGAACTCCAAAATGTGTTTTTCTCTTATCTTAGGGAAAGCTTCACAGAATTTTGTGTCTTTCATAAATTGTAATTGGTTCTGTAGTTTCTCTCTCTTTCTCCGTCTCTCTCCTCTATCTAAAAGGATTTAAAATATCTGATATACTGTTAGGTAAAGCACTGGGACTGTTACATTGTAAGTGGAAACATAGATTAATACAATCACTATGGATCAAATACTTGGCAGTACTTAAAAAGGTTGATGTCATGTTGGAACCACAGCCCACTGGAGGTCTGTGGACCACAGTGTAGATGTAAACTAATGATATGATAATTAGCCTCAAGGTTGTTCCAGGTCACCTTTATGACTTTATTATACCTATGCAGCTTGGCCTGTGGGCTAGAGAGTCTTTTACAGACTTTTGCAGCTAACACAGTACATTTGATTGGTAGGGCATTCCCTCCTCCCCAGTTGTGAGCAAGGAAGATAAGATTAAGTTGGGGCACTGAGATGGAGGCCTGGGGCCCCCACCCTGTTCCCTTTTCCCTAGGAGAGTGGATTCCTAACTACCTCACATTAGGGTTCCCAATAGTCATGCTGTCTATAGAAGTGATTGGGGAAGTCACAAATATTATGCTAGTCAAGGATAGGACATTCCTAAGCAGAAACAATGACAGGCAGGTACACCTAGGGGACAATGGCTGGTTATCTTTTTAACTATGGATATACCTTTCCAGAGTGCAGGCCTCTACCATACTTCCCACCTTGCAGCTTTTTCAGTTTCATAAAAATGAAGTTTCAGTTGCCCATGGCTTTATATTATCTCATTCCTGAGGTGTAGGCTAATAGGAGTGAAAAGGAGAGATAACTAACCTCACTTCTTACTGCTGACAAAGGGCATGGTTGGCACTGAGCCCAGGAAAAAGGAATGAAACTGTTTTCCATTTGTCAGCAAATCATAACAGATGCCATGTGGACCTCCGGTCTGCATCGTGAGAACAACAGTACTCTCATTGACAGTCTTAGCGCAGTACTTAGGAAAGCAGCAGACTATGTGATAATGAGTAACAGGATATGGACTGAGGGTCTTCAAGGACTCAGAGCTAATATGAAGTCTGGTAGAACCAAAAGAATGACCACAAAAATCAATCAGGTGTGGGCTCAGTAGTAAAGACCTGTTGTAGCCACATAGCTTGTGGGGAAATTTTTTCTATTTGGGTGTTGAGTTATGCTAATATATTTATATAGATACAGAAGGTAGTGTTTAATATCCCACAAACTTCTCCTTGCTTTAAGACTGTCCAAGTTAGCAAATTGAAGGATATTTCTTGAGCCCCAGGCTCTTTGAAATTTCTTAAGCAATCAGTCCTAGACTCACAGATAGATTTCTGACTATATCACTGGTGGCATAGAATCTGCATCTAGGAACTGGTTTATTCCCAGCAAGCTTTGCTGCAAGGTGTCCTGGCATCTTTCTGGCAATCTTCCCTCAAGTCTAGAGAGTCTCAGTTAACCTCTCCGAGCTCAGGGAGGGAGAAAATCTGACCAGATCAATGAATATTGTCTATAGATATAAACTTCCTCCCCACAAAAGAGAGATCTGTGGAATTATTCTTGTGGCAGCCAAACCAAAATATATCAAAGAAATATTATAGGGGTTAAATATATCTAATTTCCATCAGTCCCCCCCCCCTTTTTTTTTTTGCAGTGTTTGGCTGGGGCTGGGTTTGAACCCACAACCTCTGGCATATGGGGCTGGCGCCCTACTCTTAGAGCCACAGGCACCACCCTTTCCTTTTTTTTTTTTGTAGAGGCAGTCTCACTTTATTGCCCTGGGTAGAGTGCCATTGCGTCACACAGCTCACAGCAACTTCCAACTCCTGGGCTTAGGTGATTCTCTTGCCTCAGCCTTCAGAGTAGCTGGAAGTACAGGCGCCCATCACAACGCCTGGCTATTTTTTTTGTTGCAGTTTGGCTGGGGCCAGGTTTGAACCTGCTACCCTTGGTATATGGGGCCAGCGCCCTACCCACTGAGCCACAGGCATAGCCACATCAGTCTCCATTTTTAAAATAAATGATTACATATATTAAAAGCCAACCTGATAGTTTTAGAGAAATTTGGCTTAGAGAAATTTGGGCTACAGATTTTTAGGTAGCCCAAAGAAATTGCCAAAGAAATGGAAATAACAACAACAAATTTGGGATAGAGAGAAAGAGACAATTTATATCATCTCATATCTTTTTTAAATCAGTCTCTTATTATTGTGAATAGTTCGGTTTAGTTAAGCTGCAGTGTCTCACTGAAGGAGTTGGCATTGTAAATGAACTATCAAACAGTAGAGAAACAAGGGTTATTATATGTAACAGTCCATAAAGTAAATTTTTAGAGTCTGCAGGACAGCCAACTGAAGTGTCTAGACGTTTAACTTGAAGAATCTTCATAAAAGCAGAAGTGGGCTGTGGCAATTTGACAGATTTGTCTCACTGAGAGTTTGTATGTCACAAAGTATACTTGCAAGACCTTAGGAAAAGACAATGGGAATTTCATTGAGTACAAGTCAGAAAAAAATGGAAGAAAAATTGAAAACATTATATGGAGACTGGTAGTCAAGGAAGAATACAGGATTCTTCCAAATTGTAGGCAATGAACACAAACTTGAAAGCAGAGGACAAGGCTAGAATTTAATAACAGAACTGTGGTTATTTTGAAACAAATTTTTCACTGCCCAGTTTTCCCTTTTTACCAAAGACAAATCATAGTAGGACCAATTTATTTGTGTATACACATTTTAATCTCGTGTTGGCCATGCAGGCATTTTTTCTTTTCTTTTCTTTTTTTTTTTTTTAATTGGCTTTGCTGGAACATCTTCATAAGAACTCTCAGGCCAGAGTTGACATCCTCTTGAGTTAAGCCAAGGATTTATCTGGGCCTGTAGGTGTTTGTTGGAATTGGGCATTTTCCTCTATTCTAGAGGTCCCAAAGTAATCTGGGATTCCTGAACCTCTCAAAAATTTGCATTCTTTTCTTACCATGGATCAGGAAATGTTAAAGATGAGGTACCAGGCCAATTTTTTCTGAGAGGCATTGTACATATATTGGTCCTATAAAATTAATTTAAAGTAATCTGAGCATATCTAAAAATATGTCACTCTAGTCAAAGCCTTGGTAAAATAGTGTCTCCAAATCTGTCCTGTTAAAAAAGAAAACAAGAATCTTATTGCATTTATGCAAATAATTATTGCCATAAATTAAGGATACTCATAAATAGTTTTCAAGTTCTAGAGAAATCATGTGAAAAAATAAATGTTTCAGAGTTTTCTTACAGAAATATATTTTGTTATAAGCCATAAATAGCTCAAATGAAGCAAAAAAATTGACTTCTGGTAAATAAAACACAAACAAGCTTCAAACAAAAAAGTCATAAAAAATAGTATAGTCCCATGTAATTAATTTTTGCTGTGTTTGAGATTGGGTTAGCAGTCCTTTTGATGCATCAGCTTTTTAATTAACATCCTGAAAGTTTGTTATGTGTTAGTCTGATGGTGCATAATCTCAAAAGTTATCGGAAATCTGTTTGGAGGAACTGTCTTATTCTGTCTCAAGACATATTTACAGAACATTGTCTCCCAAACTGTTGAATATACATTCTTCTCATCACCTTATGGAACATTCTGTAAGACTGATCACATCCTAGGCCATAAAACATTTCTCAAATCTTAAACAATAGAAATTATGTCATATGTCTTCTCAGACCAGAGTGGAATAAAACAAAAAAATCAATTCCAACAGAAATACTCATCTCTACACAAAGTCATGGAAACTAAACAATCTACTGCTGAATGATAGTTACATCAAGCAGGAAATTAAGATGGAAATAAAAATATTCTTCAAACTAAATGACAAAAGGGATACAAATTATGAAAACATGTAGGACTCAACAAAAGCAGTCATAAGAGGAAATTTTTTTTATATAAACACCTATATCCAAAAGATGACAAATCAATAATCTAATGAAACATCTCAGGGAATTGGAAAGATAAGGCAAGCCAATCCCAAAACCAATCCCAAAACCATCGGAAGAAAAAAAAAATAACTACTGCCAAAGAAGAACTCAACACCCATATAGAAAAAAATTTCCCAGTAAGCACAAAAGAATTATACAGAATATTAATGGAATAAAAATTTGCTTCTTTGAAAAGATGAGCAAAATCAACAGGCCTCTCACTGAATAAACCAGAAATGGGAAAGAAAATACCCTAATAAGATCAATACAAAATGAGAAAGGAGATATTGCAACTGATATCATAGATACAAAAAACATCATCTCTGATTACTATAAAAATCTCTACACATGTAAATTTGAAAAGTTTGAGGAAATGGACAGATTTGTCGAAACACACAATTTTCCTAGGCTCAGTTAGGAAGAAATACAACCCCTGACCAATATCAAGCACCAAAGTTGAAACAGCAGCAAAAACCTTCCTAACAAAAATAAGTCTTGGACCAGATGATTTCACAGCTGAATTTTATCAGACCTACCATGAAGAAATGCTTATACTGCAGAAACTCTTTCAGAACATAGAGAAGAGAGGAGTCCTCTCCAACTCATTCTATGCAGTCAACATCACCTTGATACCAACACCAGGAAAGGACACAACAACAACAGCAACCAAAAAAACACAGACCAATACCCCTTCTAGATATAGATGCAAAAACTCTCAATAAAATCCTAGCAAACCCAATTCAGCTTCACATCAAAAAAATAATCAACCACAATGAAGTGGACTTCACTTCATTGCAAAGATGGTTCAGAATACACAAGTCTATGAATGTAACTCACCATATAAATAGAAGCAAAAACAAAGACCTTACGACCTGTTCAATTTTAATAAAACTTTATAAACAAATTCATCAATTGATTGGAATAAATTTGGTGATAAAGTAAGGTTTATATAAAACTTGTATACTCTTGTAATTTTTACCATTTTTTCCCAGCTTTCAGATACATTTAGTTTTACTTCTCATTTACTTATTCATTTCATTTAAAACAATTTATAAACCTCTACAATAGGCAAAATTACTTTTTATAAAGAGATTCTTATGCTGGGTGGCACCTGTGGCTCAAGGAGTAGGGCACTGGCCCCATATGCCGGGGGTGGTGGGTTCAAGCCCAGCCCTGGCCAAAACTTCAAAAAAGTAAAGAAAGATTCTTATGCCTTCTTATAATGTTTTTATATAAAAAAAATCATATCCTACCTTTCCTATACATCTTGCAAATATAATTGTTTTTCTTATATCAAATAGTTTAAATTACATATATTAATTACAGTGTTAACTCTTAGTAACCCTTATCTTTAATGGAAACCTAAAAAGTTTAAGTGACTTTGACTATTATCAGTCCCCAATTTTTAGTAGCTTTTTCTATCATGTCAATGTAAGATGCAAACTTTTTAGCTTTTTCTATCATGTCAATGTAAGATGCAAACATTTAGCTTTTTCTATCATGTCAATGTAAGATGCAAACTTAAACTTAATGTTTAATAATTATTTCAGTATTTTATTTCACTTAGAAATGAATGGGAACATTTATAATTATCTCTTACTTAATTCAGCATCAACTTGACTTTAAGATTTTACATTACTGAACATAATATTGAAACTATGGCATAAGCCCTCTTTGTCTTTTCCAGTCAGCCTGGGTTCTCAGTACTCATAATGCTCTCAAGGATGGCCACTCTGCATTTTATAGAAAGCTGGGGACTGAGGACAAATCTGTGGCAATGATATCTGACCCTCTCTAACACAGCTATAAGGCACAACTTGGTCAGAGAGAATTCCACATGTCTCCAGATCTTAACCATAATCTAGGCTCAAATGGAAAGTGATAAGCTGATAGAAAACTTAAGCATCAGAGAAGCAAAAATATATCAGAGAAGAAAAATTTTATGACCTCAAATCATCTAGCTGAGATATTTAAACCTGCCTAAACAGATGTTCAGAAAAAGAATGTCTAAATTAAATTTTGAGAATGTCTTTATTGTATTTTACCACAAAAATTTTAAATTATCTTTATTTATCAATGATTACTTAAGTCACATGGACTTGTAAAGAATAATTTGAGTTAATTCTTTATGAATATTCATATTTTTAAATCAATTTGGAACCACATGTGGACAATACATAATACATACGTGGACACATATATCTATGTCGGCATAAAACAACATTCACATGTACATACAAAGAACATATAGTCCTGATTTTAGAACTTTAGTCATAAGGCAAGTAAAATGTACTAGCTTGGAAAAAACATCTGAATTTATACTATGCCTCTGTGAATAAATAAGATTAAATAAAGGATTTTTTGTTTGTTTGTTTTTCTTAATCTGCTCCACTTAACCTGAAGCCCTCACTGAGTTACAGTGAAAACAAGGAAGCAGGTTATATCTCAAAGCACAGAGTGACGGGAATCTAAGCCTTTTTTTTTTTTTTAAAGAGAGTTTTGGGTGTGTCCATTAAGGAAGATTAAAATGTCAAAGTAAAAAAAAATCTTAGGAATTTGCCATAAGATATCTATAAAGTGACAAAGAGATGAGTTTAGATGAAATTTAGAAATTGCTTTAAAATTACCAGCTAGATACTGGAATGGCTGCCTCGGAGACCAACTTAGCTAGGTAGCTGGCCTTTTTGTTTTTCACTGGAACACTGAACTCGAGTCCTTCTATATCTCTCATCTCTAAAAGAGACAAGAGAGGGGCAGTTAGCCCAAAGCACTTTTCTTATCTAACAACGCAAAGAGAAAAGATGAGACTAGGGAATTGGGTCATCTGATTGGAAGAGGCTGAATTCAGAGAGTTAGGAAGCAGAAATTGTCTTCTTGAAATAAGACAGCTCCTGGGTAGAGGGTGTCAGGACCTGTTAAGTCAGTTCTCACACTTGGCCACTGATCCAGTTGGCATCTGCTGGTAACCCTGAAGGCAGAGTCTGGAAAATATCTCAAATTTTCCAATAGTGATGTTATCTATAGAAATGATTAGGGAAGTTACAAATCTTATGCTAGTCAAAGACACATGATTCTTAATCAGAAAGCAATGACCAGAAAGCAAGCTATGGAAAAATGACTTAAAAAAAAATTATTCCTATATCTTTGCAGAATTCAGTTCTCTACCACAATCCCCACCTTGCAACCCTTTATTAATTTTGTAAAGACAAATTGTACTATTAAAATAGCAAATCACTTTCCTGAATATAGGCAACTAATATGAAGAAGAGATAAGATTTATGAATATATATAATCATAAATTACGTATAAAAATAAACTAATATTATAAAACTTTTCCATGACTTGGGGCAATAAATTCAATTCAAATTATTTAAGGCACCAATCTAGTTAATCCCATTTCTTAGCTTTAAATATGAAGCCAAACCAGCGTGGTTGTTTGTCCCGTCCTGCAGGACACGGTTATTCGTGGGGCGAGGGGGACCCAGCCTGTAAGAGAATAGGCGAAAAAGAGGAAGAGGCCAAGCAGATTTCTTGTCAAGGCCC
>NW_003852564.1:2597113-2614575 GCF_000181295.1 Otolemur garnettii
GTCTGAAACATTTTATGGCTTTTCTGGGAAGAACAGCTCCTTGTCTGATAAGGGAAAAGCAGCTCCTTATCTGATAAAGGTTAGCATACTCTAGACGGTGGGGATGGGCGGCCATCTGGCATCATTTGGCTCCTGACAGTTGTTCACGCCTATAATCTGAGAAGCCAACGAGGTAGATCCGCTGACCTCAGGAGTTCAAGACTAGCCTGAGTTAGAGGGAGACCTTGTCTCTGAAAAAATAGCCAGGCATTGTGGCTGACACCTGTACTCCCAGCTATTAGGGAGGCTGAGGCAAGAGACTCCCTTAGCCCGAGTCTGAGGTTGCTGTGAGCTATGATGACATGGCACTGTACTGGGGCAACAAGGTTAGACTCTGACTCCAAAAAAAAACAAAAACAAAAAATGAAGTTAATTAAGGAATCAAAATCATAAATATCATTTTTATTTTTAGAGATGAAAGTAGGAAAATACAGTTTGTGTAGTTTTAGATTTCCACTGATTACCCATTACAGTTGATTCCAATAGTCTGAAGTGCTTTAAAAATCTTTGTTTATAGTGATCTTCATTCATTTTTTTAATAATAAAATAAATACATAGATATAGCCTTACCGAGAGGACCTGTTTGCCTAGTTGGATTGAAACTCCAGTCCAACTGTTGTGAAACTATGTAATCGTGTATTATTTATTGAGCTTCTTCAAGCTAAAGACATTCCATCCATATAACAAAAATAATAATGGTATTACTTAAAAAGTTGTTATGGGGGTTAAATGAGATAATAGTTATAATTTTTTTGGTGAATAGTAAAATATTAATTTTCAATGTTTATTACTAAGGACATGAAAAAAAATCATGTTTTGATTCATTTTGATGACAAAATATGTATTCAGTAAACAAATTTAGGGAATTATTTTGTCATTTTCCTCAGATTCTGATTTATCTGAAGTGGGGAACAGGTATTTGGCTCTCCTGAGAAGTTCCCTTTCACTATCTTTCAACAAATTGTGTTTAGAAGAAGAAATTCCTCAGAGCTGGTGATGAATGTCTTCTGCATGCAGGTGGGGTGGGCCCTTCTCACTTTCTTGAAAAGGACTATAAAAGGAAGATACTTACATCAGAGAAAGAAGACAAAGCCAAAAAAGTAAAAACATGCTGCTCCTTGTGTTTTCACTGAGTAGAAACTTAAGTTCAGGTAAAAGTAAGCCACTTCAAGAGAGTAATTTCTTTCACACTTTTACAAATTCACACTTTCATAAATTACCTAAATTAAAAATGTCATAGACTGGGTCAAAAGCAGCACAGTTCTGGTAGGTGGCTTGCAGATTTCCACTGATTGCGACTTTGTCCTTTCCTTTTCAAAGTCTCTGGTAATCATAAATTGGTAACAGTGGGTGCATGTGTGTGTGTGTGTGTGTGTGTGCGTGTGTGTGTAAGGGAGTGGTGAGGAGTGGCTTCTTTGCCTCTCATAATTGCAATAGCTTTACAAAAAGGTTTTAAATATATTATTTTATTGCAATGTTATTCTTGGTAAAAGCTCCAGAAAATATTCTGCTTCTCACTGGAGTTCTATTTAAAAGGACACATTATAAATATTGTAAAACATACGCTTTTTTCTTTGACCTAGAAAAGCTTTTTGTCATAAAGAGAAAACTAGGATTATTATTAGGTGCAACAAGAAAAGAATGGACCAAAGAGCAGCTCTCGTATTTCTTTTTCTTTTTTTATGTAATCCCATTTTAAGTAACTGTTCAAAGAATAGTAAAAAGCACAAGCAGGAAAACACGTGATATTGAGTCATAATTAAACTTTAGCTGACATTTCAAATCATTTTGATATTAAAAAATGAATCTCACTAATAGATACTTCCAATTCAGCTCTGACAAAGATCCTAAAATAAAATATAGCCATAACCATATTATTTCCTTATTGCAACCCAGTTTCCCGAGGATAAACAGCTTCCATACCAAACAGCGCATGGGGTCAAAGATAATTTTTGAAAAAAGAAAACAAAGGGGACAGAAAAGAGACAAAAGTGTTTTGGGAATTAGTTTAAGAGAGCATTTACATGTCCTGATACATTATTTTTATTTTTATTCTTCTAAAGGGAGGAGCCTACAGGCAGAAGCGTAAGGAAGGATCATTGCTATCAGATGATCCACTGTGAATTATTAGTGCCCAGGTACCTAAGAATAACACGGTGGGAGAAGGAATACACAGTGTAAGTTCAGGATATCGATAACAAAAAAGAATGTAATGCCTCTCTTCAAAAGCCTCAAAGAATTAACAGCATTCTCTCAGTAGATACAAAATTAATATCTGGGAATGATAGGGAGGTACCCTCAAAAATTGTTATACCTTATATATAGCCGGGCATGACATTGTGACTTATAAGAACAGCAAAAATTGTTCATGATCTTGAAAAAGACCAAAGGGTGTAACTTGCACAAAAGCTCCATAATTTTGTTAAACGTTAAAATATTATTCCAGGTGAAACATTTCTCATGATGTTACCATATATACACATATAGCATGTGACTTAATAAACATTAATTTGCTATCTAATGTTTTATATGGAGAAACCCATTACAGTTGACTAACTCAAAAGAACAATGTCGTTAAAAGTCAACAAGTACATAAGGTATCAAATTCTTCCTTCTTCTCTCCTTCCCTCCCTAAGTTTCTTCATTTAATAAACCTTTCTTGAGTGCTTCCTTGTGGGCTAATCACTAGGTATAAAATGACAAATATGGCATGGCCGATGGCATTGGGGAAATTGTAGTGTAGTCAGGGCGGCAGATATACAGAGAAGGCTGCAATAAAGTGTATCATACGTGCTAAGAAATAAATTGCCCTAGGAGGACTTTTATTATCCAATTACAAACACAAAGTTCCTGGAAAGACCATCAGCGTTTATAATATTTTTCTGTAATAACTCAGCTACATATATTTTTCCTAAAATTGAACACTAGTCAGCAACATTGCAGAATGGCCAAAGGAAATTACAAATTCATCGACAGGAGGTTGGGACTAAAAAGTGCTAGATTCTTGGAGCAACAGGAATAATAAAAGCATATGGAAAAGCGGAAAGGCAATCATGGGGGAATAATAGGCATTTGGGTAAATATCTGGGTAGGCAGTTTACTCTTAAAGAAAAGAGAGTTTGTGATGAGATCAAGGGTCATGTTTTAATGAAGACTTTAATGAAGACCATGTGAGTAAAGAAAATTCATACTGTTTTATTATAAATAGAAAATTACCTGTTTTTTTCTGACATAAATATTACTAAGACTAAGGTGATCACAGAGACTGATAAAAATATATGGGAAGTCTGAAAATTTTCTGCCATATCATCTTTGATTTATTGCCCATTAAGTCACCATTTAAAATATGCTCTAAATTATCATAGTAATGCTAATATTCAGAATTTCTAATTTCTAATAGAAATTTCAATGAGAGGAATATTAAAAAGTGAATATTACAACTACTGAATTATCAAGGGAATATCCACAAGAGAAGTTGTAAGACTTGCTATTAAACAGGAGATGCAGGTGTCTAAGCAATGTTACCTGTGTTTGGATCTATTTCCAGTCAGATTTCTTTGAGTTGCAAGTAATGAAAAGCACAACTATGCCATCTTGAACAATGAAGAAACTTGATTGACTCATTAAAGTTCTAGAGGTAGTTAACAAAACAGACATGGTGTGATTTGGGATCTGGATTCACATTCCTTGATTTCTCCTTTGTCTCTCCCTGTGTGGGGATTGCTTTCATGTATCTCTCATAGTGAACAATGTCTGGAGAGAGCAACTGTGCTTATTTCCATGAAACAAAGTTGCAAAGCTTTGTGCTGATTCAGTTACTATTTGTTCATTGTCTCTTACCTGTGAAATGAAACGAGGTAATTAGATGGGGCACCATTAGCTTAACATACTGATTGGTTCAGATGCGAAGTGAAAGAGACCCTACCTCATTCTTGAAAAGGTGAGATTAATCAGCTTGCCTAACTGGGTGATACCCAGCAGCTGAGGAGTCATCCCTGTGGTATTTGCTAGATATTTTGTATCTGTTTTTTTAAATAAGGTGACATGGTGAACCATGAAATCGGGATAGATTATCAATGGGATTTTGTTGCAGTGCTATAGCTATAGGCCTTGAGTAACTGGATAATGGTTTTTTGTGTGTGTGTGTGAAGTATTGAAAAAATATGAGAAAGAAAAGAAAAAAATAAAATGATGTGTTTGAAAGTACTGTGTACCTCAGTTGCTGATGCTGTCAGAATTTTGTGAAGAACATGTTATTTTTGTTTATGAATATTTGATACTTTATATGAAACACTGACAGTACACTGGGACTTGCAGAGAAGATGAAAAGTAAACCTGGCAGAAAGTGAGAAAAGAAAACGCTCAGCTCATCAGGCATCAAAAATAAACACATACATTTTTATAAAATATGATATTCCTTCCTGACTCCCTCTACTCCCCCACTGTAGTATTTAGGCACACAAACAAGTCACAGTACAAAATGTATGTATTTTGGAGTAGATACAGAAACAAAAAATGGTTTTATAATCACAATATAAACATTTAAATAACTAATTACATTAGAAAATATCCTGGAGCTAGAGCAAAGCTTTGGTAAGTCTTCCTACACTTTTGATGCGTGAAAAGTGATAAAACGGGCATCATAATCAAAAGGGAGGCTGAGGTGGTAGGCCCAGGAACGAGGTGTTCATTTTAGGGGGAAAGATAAGTGTGAGATTGAAATAGAAAGAGAGAGGAAAGTCAAAGGGTCCTGAAGAGCTCCAAGTATCAAAAGGGCTAAAGAAAAGTCTGCCCCAGGAAAATCCTCTAGTTGGAATTTGTTCCTGACCAATCTCCGTGAAAGGCACAGTGGGAGTGACATGTCTGATGACATTTCTGAATGGTCCGAGCATGTGCAGTTGAGTGCCTTGGATTTCTGAGCAGCCTACCCAAGGACAGCTTTGCTTCCCTTCACCCCCCAGCAAAATCCTCAATAGGCCTTTTTGTTTGTTTTGAAGTTAACTGACTGATTCTAAAACATGTCGAAAAGTGATAATTGAAATAATTTTGAAAAAAATATAAAGGATTTTGCTAAGTCGTGTCAAGTCTATCTATAAAACTATAGTTGTTCTACAGAGTAGTAATGGTGAAAGGATTGAGAAATAAATTAATGGAATAGGAGAGGGCACACAGAATAATCTTACACATTACAGGTGATTATTTTTCTGACAAATCAGCTCAGGTAAGTTAATGGAGAAAGCAGAGATTTTACATGAAATGTTGATGGGCTAACTTTATATAAGTTTAAAAAATGAATCTGGATGACTATCTCAGTTCATTTATACAGCCAGCCACCAGGTTATGAATGACACAGGTTCTGTGATTTTGCCATTCAGCTGAATTTGTATGTAAGTTGAAACAGGTACATTTGCCTATTATCTTTAATAGTCTCTGTTCATAAGTGCAAATCATATATTAGTCAGATGTTTATAAGTCAGGACTTATTTTAATATTCTCATTCATAAATGCAAGTTGTATGTAAGTCGGATGTTTGTAACTAGGTGACTGCCCACATAGCTAAATATAAATTGTAAATATTCTCGAAGAAAACATAAGCATAATATTTAGAAAGGACACAAAGAAGACTAACAGGAAAAGAAGCAAAAACAATGTATTGGGATTTATTATAACAAAAGTCTGTGGTCTTCAAAGGACACTATTAATAAAAAGTAAAAGTCATTCAGTAGTTTTATATTTACAATATAAATATATGATTAAAAACTTGTGTTCAGAATAAATATCAAGCAATATATAAAGATAAGACATATATATATAAATAAAACCATCCAATAAAACCAGGATTACTAGAAAAAAAAATTTCAATAAAAAGTACATATAAATGGCCCATGACAAGACATTTGACACATTAATGTCCAGGGAAGTTTAAATTAAAGTTACAATAAGATACATCTTCAGGCACCTATTAGTGGCTAAAATTTGACAGACTGATTCATAATAGCCAAGAGTCTTAGAGTATAAAATTGTAAAAATTTGGACAACAGTGTGACATTTTCTTATAAAATTAAAAGGACACCTAAATGATGACCCAGTAAATCTATCCCTAATTATTTACCCCAAATGAAATGAAAACATATGCACTAAATGTTCATGGCAGCTTTGATCATATTAACCCTAAAATATGGACCAAAGACTGTCCATCTTTTGGTGAACAGATACACTTGTACAATGGAGTACCGCCTAGCTACTAACAGGAGTGAATGACTGTATTTAAAAGCACAAATAAATAGTAAAATTTCCCTGATTGAAAGAAACTGGACACAATACATTGTGCGCTGCATGTTTCTGCTTAATATTAAATTCTGAAAAGACAATACTAAGATGATCAATATCATGATCAATATCTATCAATATCAAATCTGCAGTTTGATAGCCTGCAATGCTGACACCAGAAACTTTTTGGGATGATGGAGAAAGTTCCACCTTGATTGAAATGGTACTCAAATAAGGTCATATATTTGTCATTGCATATTAATCTGTGAACTTGAAATCAGTGCATTTTATTTTTATAAAAATCATACCTCAATAAAGTTGAGTTTAAAAAACAAACAAAAATGTTTTTTGACATATTGTGGTACGTGATTTTAAACTTTGTAAATTATCAGGCTATAATTCTTTATCACATATTAGCTCAATAAGATCTTCAGAATCCAAGAAAATCAGGAAGACTGAAAACAGTATTAGTGATAAAAGAAAACACTTTATACACCTTATAGTTTATAAATAATTTAAAATCATTTTCAAATACTTTCATTGATGGAAACGTTTCATAAGGTTGAATCATTAATAGGGTATATATATTTTTCATATATATATCACTATGGATTTGGAAACATACAAATGATATTAAGAGAAAGAAAAACTGAATCTTTGGAATATTATGACAAGCTTTTTGTTTCAAACCTAAGTCACATTCTACCAAAAATATTAATGAGTGAACACCATCAAAAAGATTGTTTAGTTTAAAATTATGAACCTGTGAAAATTATAAATTTTGTGAAACACCTTCTTTCAGATATATAAATTATCTTTCTGCTCTTCTTTCTCCCTCTTTCATTCCCCTTCTTCTTCTATGAATAACACAAATTCTTATTAAAAGAAACAAAACCTATGTCCTCAGCTAAGGACACAATCAACTAAGAAAATAGACAACCTTCAGAATGGGAGAAGATATACACCTGCTATCCATCAGACCAAGGGCTAGTGACCAGAATACATATGAAGAACTCAAGAAAATAAACAAGAAAAGAGCAGACCAGGTGGCGGTTCATGCCTGTGATTCTAGCACTCTGCGAGGGCAAGGAGGGTGGCTTGCTTGAGCTCAGGAGTTCAAGATCAGCCTGAGCAAGAGTGAGACTTTGTCTCTATTTAAAAACAAAACAAAACTAAACAAAAACTAGCCGGCATCATGAAGGGAGCCAGTAGTGCCAGCTACTTGGAAGGCTGAGCCAGTAGGATTCTTTGAGCTCAAAATTTTGAGATGTCTGTGAGCAACAATGATCTCCTAGCATTCTACCCAGTGCAACAGTATGAGATCCTGTCTCAAAGAAAAAAAAATGGAAAAGAAAAGAAAAGAGCAATCAACCTCATCAATCAATGGGAAGCAACATGGACAGACATTTTTCTCAAGAAGACAGATAAATGACCAACAAACCCATGTTGCTCATGATCCCTACACACCACAGAAATGCAAATAAAACAACCTTGAGAAATCCCCTAACACCAGGGAAAGGAGCACACATCACCAGGTCCCAAGCTGCAGACCCTGGCGTGGATGTGGAGGGAGGGGTACACTGATACACTGCTAGTGGGAGAGCAAACTAATACAGTCTCGGTGGAAAGAAGTCTGGAGAGTTCTTAAAAACTAAAGTAAACCTCTCGTTTGACCCTGCCATCCCATGACTAGGTATCTAACCAGAAGAAAACTATTTTTTTTTTTTTTTACCATAAGGACATTTGCACTCAAATGCTTTTCAAATGTTTCTAGCAGCTCCATTCACAATTGTAAAGCTGTGGAAATAATTCAAGTGCCCACCAATCCATAGATGGATTAATAAACTTTGGTGTCTGTATACTACCATGGAATACTATTCAGCTATGACAAGATGGAGATTGTGCATTTTTAACTTTTACCTGTATTGATTTGGAGAACATTCTCTGAAATATAGTATCTCAAGAATGGGAAAGCAATAATTTCATGTACTCAGTATTAATCCAAATACTTTGGACTTTAGACTTTATCTTACAAACACAAATAACATAACCTAATTGTATGTACCCTCATACTGACCCATCAAAAAGTCAATATCCTTATTTTAAATACAATTTTTATATAACAACATGCTGTTATTTTTTAAATGAAGAATAATCTACTGTTATAATAAATTATAACATTTCTTGTTTGGGGTTCCCTGGAAATTAATTTCTATTACTGAAGACATTGGCCTATTTCTCCCCCGACAATGCAGGCTTGTAGAAGCAAATAGTATAAGCAAATATCTTGAGATAAGTTCCTGCCTCTAGGCAGAGATTCAGGCAGCAATGCCCTATGTATAGTTAATGGATCATGTCACAAAGACACATATTGCTAAACAATGAAAACTGATGGATACACAAATGCTTACAGTATTTAGGTAGAATTTAGGTCAGGAGTGTTTTGACCCTCACTATCTGGGTACAACTTATAAATATTTATAGAGATATTCTGATACCTATTTTGCCTTTGTGACAATAGGTGGATATGTTTCTAGCAGGAAAGATACTCAAAAGTACACAGTTTGCTTCCCTTAAGAACTACCAGCATAATTTTCATTTAAGTTGCAAATGTGCAGCCTTGAGCAAAAGATTACAAAACTTACAAAAGTTTGATGGATTGAAGTTGAAAATAGCTTTAATGTTATTTTGGTGCTCTTCACGGTTCTCCGTGTGTGTATGTGATTTTAAATTGTCAGATTCTACCTGAGAGTAATGATTTTATGGGTTTTTATTTTTAAATGGACAATTTGAGGCTAATGCTATTGCAAAACACACTGATGATTATATAACCACTGCGTAGTGCGTTTTCTATAACTAAATGAATAAACATTATGCAATATTTTAAAGTTATGGCATAAACAAACACTATGCTCTTATTCCATGCTACGAGGGGAGTTTATTTTTAAGGCTTCCACTTTCGAATTCTATTGAGTCCAAACAAAACAAAACTAGAGAAGGGATCCTTTTTCTGCATGACTACTAGTATCTGCCAAAAGCTACGCCTTTCATCACTTTAAACAAAACTGTCACTTTGCAAAATTAGATTATTAATTTCCACGAGGCATGAATCTCAACCTTCGCGGTACTTTTTCAATATAATCATTAAGAGAAACTTCATGAATGCTTAATGAAAAAGAGGCATTTGCATCATATAAATACCTCCAATCTTCTGTTCTGTATGCAGTGGCTGCATTACCATCTGGCAAAGGTTTCAGTTGACTGAAGCTGAAGCAATAAATTAATACAGTAAAAGATGCTACCAACAGTTTTAAACCAATTAAAATGCTTGAAGCAGGCTCAATGCATGTTAAAATGTTATGTCTACTTCTGCCAACAGCCATGCATGAAAGCAATATAATGAGCCAACCATGGCGGAAGGGAAGTTAGCAGGAGTCAGGGGTGCTTTTCATTGTGGGCACTTAGAACAAAGGCTTACACAATTAAAACGTGAACACAGGCACAGGCCTGCCCTCTACAATGACAGCCTCACCTCTCAGGCAAGGGTGAAACTTACTGTTTATTTTCATTGAACACGTAAATACCACTGTGTTTGGAATGACAAAGTTTGGAAATTAATGTCTCTTTGAGAATCCTCTATGTGGGATATGTTAGTGGCAAACTAATATTTAATTTCCAAACTGTTTAGACATTGCTACCAGGTTAAAGAGAAGATATGTACCACAAAATAACTTTGAAAAGAATGCTTTTTTCCAGTTTATTTATTATTGTTTTGCTTTGCTTCAAAACCGGTTTTTATTTTAAATTCAGATGGTTAAAAAGAAAATATAGATTTTATAGAAGCTTTTTAATATGTAGATAATTCTCATAAGATCCTTTAACATATTCAATATATATCTATCTAGATTCACACAAGAGAGGGAAATAAATTAACAGATGACAATTCTTTCTTATAAGGCGCATCTAATACATTGGATGTATAGGGTATACTATATATTGGTGTCAAGATATAGTCAAAAAATTAGAAAAGCATAGGGTATGTATATTTCTCTCCATAAGACATTTAAAATATTTTCACAAAGTGAAACAAGATGATCTATCTATTCATCTTGTCAGTCATTATCAATTATCAATATTGCTAAATAGTTAGCATTGATATGCATTATTAAGGGAAAGAGACTCTTGAACCACACTAAGAAAATTTACATTCACTTTGCCTTAGCATGATGCCTACATATGTAGTAAGATTTTTTTTTTTTTTTTGAGACAGAGCCTCAAGCTATCCCCCTGGGTAGAGTGCCATGGCATCACAGCTCACAGCAACCTCCAACTCCTGGGCTCAAGCGAGTCTCCTGCCTCTGCCTCCTAAGTAGCTGGGACTACAGGCGCCTGCCACAACGCCTGGCCATTTTTTGGTTGCAGCCATCATTGTTTGGTGGGCCCGGGCTGGGGATTCGAACCCGCCACCTTAGGTGTATGTGGCTGGTGCCTTAGCTGCTTGAGCCACAGGCGCCAAGCCTGTAGTGAGCTTTTAATACATATATTAGTTATCTTTATTATCAAGAATGTTATTCTACTAGGACACTCTCTCTCCATACTATAAATAATTAATATTTAAGTTAATTTCATCTGTAGCTAATTCCAATTCCATTCCAAACAAATATAATTGACCCCTCTATTTGTTTTACTTATTCTTAGCAATCAGAACATGTGTCTGATGAAAATTTTTAAAAATGTGACTATTTTTGTAAAACCACTCTGCAAAATATATAACAGCATTGACAATAATAACTTCATAACGGCGCTTTCATTTTAAAGAGTTTGCCACTCACAAATGCTTTAAAGGCAGCTTTTTAGTGATAAAACTTGAAGCGTGGCAAGCTTACAATACAGTTTTCTATGCTCATCAAATATGAATTGAGTAGATTATTATGATGGTAGTTTTGAAATATAGTACACCTGTGTGAATCATTATTCTAATAGACTATACAATTTGCATAATGCCAATCATTTAGCATTCAATGGAATATCTTTGTTTTAAATTAAAATAATGTTTTCCTAACTTCAAAATAAGTAAGATTGTGATTAAACTTGTATTTCCTGAACTGTAGAGCCCTCTATTCTTTATAAAAGTCACTTATGTACATAATTACTGCACACATTAATGCTAGTGATGTGATCATAAAACGAGATTTTTAATTGAAATATAGGTAGACATAGTATTATATTTCATATAAACAGGTTAAATCATGACAAGGTAAAAATAATAAGTTCCCTCTGCCAATTTAATATTCAAAATGTTGACAATGTCCAGATTATCTATAATTTGATCATTGTCCCGTAGTTGGGCCCTCACAACCCCCACTGTATTAATTTTGCTTCCATTTGAATTCTGCTAAGCTCTTGCCATGTTGGCCACAGGCACTGTGAGTGTGGACATAGAATAACAAGATAGGATATTAAGAGTTCAAGGAAGATAATGGACAAAAGCAGCTCATATAAAAACATGAGTGTTAAATTCAAAGAATGGCTCTGGTATTAATGTGAGTGTCCTGTGGGAAGTGAAGATACTAATTTTTTTTCCAAATGTTGAAATTCTTTTTATTTATTTATTTTTTTTATTTCTGTTGTTGGGGATTCATGAGGGTAACCCTAGAGGCTAGCTTGGGCTTCCTTAGATCACAGCTAAGTTCCAAGAGGACAAACGTCAATAGGTAAGCATTTATTTTTTATTTTTTTATTAAATCATAACTGTGTACATTAATGCATTTATGGGGTACAATGTGCGTATTTTACATACAGTTTGGAATGCTTACATCAATCTGGTTAACATAACCTTCACTTCACTTACTTCTTTGTTGTGTTAAGACATTTATACTCTACTCTTAACAGTTTAGACACGTACCCTTGGCTGGCATTGTGCACATTAGGTGAGATCCCTCCTCCCAACGTCCCCCTTTCCTCCCTTCTCCCTCCTCTTCCTTCCTTCTTTCTGGACTATAGTTGTGTTTTATCATTTGTATGAAAGTGTAGGTGATTATATATTGGTTTCATAATAGTATTGAGCACATTGGATACTGTCATACTTCAAAGATTTTGATAAAATAGAATTTCATGGGTGGCACCTGTGGCTCCAAGGAATAGGGCGCTGACCCCATATACTGGAGGTGAGGGATTCAAACCCAGCCCCAGCCAAAAACTGCAAAATAATAATAATAATAATAGTACTTTGTCTTATATGGAATCAGAAAAAACTTGACTAGCCAAGACATTACTCAGAAATAAAAATAAATCAGTCATTACCAGACTTCAGGCTGTACTATGAATCTATAGTGATCAAAACAGCATGGTACTAGCACAAAAACAGAGAGGTAGATATATGGAACAGAATAGAAAACTGAGACATGAATCCAGCCACTTACCATCATTTGATCTTCAAAAGCATTAATTTCAGGAAAGATTCCCTATTTAACAAATAGTGCTGGATGAACTGGCTGGTGACTTGTAGAAATCTGAAACTGGACCCTCACCTTTCACCGTTAATAGATAAGCATTTTAAAAGTCTCTATTTTTGTCAAGTTGCCTGAAATTCCATTGCCAGAAGTCACATAGTCAAGCTTCGATTCTTTGTAGGAGGGAACTACAGAAGGCCATAGCTGCTAGGATGTTTAGGAGATATTTGTAAACAACTCTCCCCTGCAGTAGCTACGTACTTCTTTTCTTCTAGTATTTTGAGTAGGAATTATAGTTGTCAAAATAAAGGACAAGGATTCCTTCAAAATAAAGGACATGATCTCCTACTATAACAATTATATACAAGTTAGGGGAATTTATTATCCTAGAAAAGCTTCTCTTTCAAATTCAAATCATTTTATTTCATATATATATGTATACGCAAACACATATATATATATTTGAAAACTCAACAAACAAACATTCAAGAAGATTGTAAAATGGGCAAACTATAGTAGAAAAACTATCAATTCTTAGATATGGAGCCTGGATGGAAGTCTGACACCGCATGAGTAATTATATTCTCTTCCAAACCGTCTTCCCTCCCAGATAGCATGATATTCCTCTTGATCTTACTGAAGCTCAGCAATTCACAGTCAAGAAGCGTTTCCAAGAAACTCAAAAGTATCTTCCAAACAATCTTGCAGTCCTTGCCTTTAAATTGTCAGCAGTGTAGAACTTATAAGTAGTGTGACTTCTTTCATACTGAAAATGAAGATCAAACTTTTTTAAAAATTTATAAACAAAGGGTTGTCTTTAAGAGACTTTTACAAAATGTATTACTTATCTCATTTGCTTGACAAACTGTATGTTTTGATATAGGTATACAATGTGGTGTTATAAAATCAAGCTAATTAATTTATTAATCACCCCATTTACCCATCAACTTGAAAAACACATATTTAATAGGGGATTAATAATCAAAATATACAAGGAATAGAAATAAGGCAATGGCAAGGAAACAACTAACATAATTAAAAATGAGATCAGGACTTGTACAGATATTTCTCTTAAGAAGACATACAAAGCCCTCCAGGTTCATAAACAATTTTTGTATCATTAATATTCAGAAAATGACAATTTAAGCCACAATGAGATATCATCACACAATCATTAGAATGCCTTTCACAGAAAAGATGAAAAACAACCAGTGTTAGGGAGCATGCAGAGAAATGGGAACTCTTAAATGTTGTTGCTGGCAATGCAAATTAGTACAACCATTACAGGAAATGATATGGAAGTTTCTCAGAAAATTAAAAATAATACTGCCAGATGATGCAGAAGTCTCACTTCTGGTTGTATGTTCAAAGGAAATGAAATTATTATCTCTAAGTGATATCTGTGCTCCCATGTTCATTGCAGCATTATTCACAATAGCCCAGATATGGAAATAATCTATGTTCCTATCAACAAATCCATCAGTTTCAAAAAAGTGGGATATACACACTATTAAGTACTGTTAAGCCTTACAAGAAAGATTTGTCCACTTGTAACAACATGGATGAATCTGGAGGACATTATGCTAAGTGAAATAAGCTATGAACAGAAAGAAAAATACCACATAATATAATTTATATGTGAAAACTAATAAAGCTGGACTCAAAGAAGCAAAGAATGGAAAGATGATTTCCAGAGGTGAGGATGGGAGAGGCTGGGAAGGGGAGGGATGGAGAGATAGTGATCAAAAGTACAAAGTGTCAGATGGGAGGAATAGGTTCGAAGATCCATTGAATAGCAAAGTGACTATGTCATTAACAGTGGTTCATAGATTTCATAATAACTAATAAGTAAGAGAGTAAATTTTAAATATCTCACCTTAAAAAGTGGTTAGAACAGAGTCATGTGTATACCCAAAGACCATACCTTCAAAGATGGCAGATAAACAAAATAATCAGAGTCTCTCTGTGACGAGTGATATCAAAGAACCGTTTGCGTTGACCAGCTGCCACCATAGAGCGCTATACAAGAGACTGACACAATTCTGTTGTGTTACTATTTGTACTACTTCCTTGTATATTTTTGTGTATTGTTGTTACAATTAGTAACAAACAATTCAGTTAAACTGTGTCCTTAGAAACTGTGAAAAATGATTCTGTTCTTTTGAAAATTAAGATGTTTATGTGAACAATGGAAATAATTCTAGCCTAATTTATCCCTGAGTTTTTTCAAGCAGTGGAAGCAAAAAAAAAAAAATAAAGGCTGGAAGTCAAAAACCTGCTTAAATGTTAATGTAGATCACTGCTTTGGACAATTTCTTAAATAAAAAGACATGGTTTAAAATTAGAGATTGGAAAGCTTTTAAAAAACAGGAATCAAAGAAAGACAAGGGGTGGTAATGAATTAAATAGGAGGTGATGGTATAGTGCCACTGTTGAAAAGGTCAATGTTATTCTCAAGTGCATGTACAGAGTATCTTCTTGTAAAGCAGGGAAGTTAATATCTGAAGAAATAGCCTTGTTCCAAGGACGCCTGAAGCACACTATGATGCATTATTGTTCTGTTTAAAGAAACAGAAGCAATCAAAATAAACTTCAGAATAGGAAAATGATTTGGGCCTTAAGAAGACATATTTACTACATTCACAGTGGTCTGTTTCATGCTTATCACATTAAATCCATCAAACATTATTTGTCCACGCTTAAAATAATTAATGTATGTATAAATGTCAATACTGAGTCAGTAACACTCTGAATTTTATTTATTTTATTATTTTATTTTAATTTTTATTTTAGAGACAGAGTCTCACTTTGTTGCCCTTGTGTTCTGTAGTTTCACAGCTCACAGTAACCTCCAGCTCTTGGGTTTAGGAGGTTCTCTTGCCTCAGCCTCCCAGGCAGCTGGGACTACCGGCACCTGCCACAATGCCTGGCTATTTTTTTGTTGCAGTTTGTCCGGGCCAGGTTTGAACCTGCCACCCTGGGTATATGGGGCCCGTGCCCTACACACTGAGCCACAGACACGGCCCAACGCTATGAATTTTAATATTTAATTTAATATTTGCTATGTCAAAATTAAAAAATTTACTAGATGATATAAATGTGTCTAAATCAGTGTGTTCTGAAATGTGATTTAAAGTAAGAATGAAAAACAATTTTAATGTTTTACATTATATAAAAGAAAAATAATAGCTCTGCATAGAAATTGTTTAAAATGATTGTATCATAGCAAAGCATGAGTACTGTTAAAATAACTTTTTTTTTTTTTGAGACATAGTCTCATTATGTTGCCATTGGTAGAGTGCCATGGTGTCACAGCTCACAGCAACCTCAAACTCTTGGGCTTAAGCTATTCCCTTGCTTCAACCTCCCAAGTAGCTGGGATTACAGGCACCCACCACAACACCCAGCTATTTTTTATTGTAGTTGTCATTGTTCTTTTGGCAGGCCCAGGCTGGATTGGAACCCATCAGCTCTGATGTATGTGGTTGGCGCCCTAGTTGCTGAGCTACAGGTGCCAAGCAAGCCATGTTAGAATTAACTTTAATTGAATACAGGCCTTACAGCTTAAATTACAGAGGCAACTTTACAAACTGGCCTGGACACACAAATTGGAGAAGACAGTGATTAGGTAATAATTTAATTATTATCAGCCATTCTGCCCAACTCTCTCTCCTTTCCCCTCAAACAGACACATAAACACACACACACACACCAGAGAAAGAATCTTACGTATCTGTGAGGAGTATTCTCTTTCCATTTCTGGTGTGTTTGCACTGGTAATTTTTTTTTTTTAATTTGTACTAAATATTTGTTTAGTTGACTTTAGGAACAAACACAGGCAAGAAAATTATCAGCAAGCTATCTGTTCAATCTTCCTGCTGAGGATCCAAATAGAATAGCTTCCTGGCAAGCTGCCCAAAGAGAAGCCTTGTTAAAATATGGGTCTCCTCAGCTTGGAACACTATACATCATGTTTGTTTTGTTTGTTTGGTTTGTTTGTTTGTTTTACAAACATACAAGTAAAGGTAGTTGTATCAGGCGCATTCTCCAAGCCCAGATTCTTTTCTGGAATGTTGCACATTGACGGCAAAAGCTAACAAGGCCGGAACAGCGTTATTTCATTTGCAACAAGCACTCTGATGAAATTTCCGTTTTGTTTGCAGACGCCCGTTTCCTTAGGCACCACTCACTGACCCCTTAATGTGGATGGGGGGACCTTAAATTGCATTCTTCCCTCACTTCCCCACCAAAATAGTACACGGCACAGCACTAGAGAATTCTTTGTGCGCTTATCCAGAGTACGAACTGGTCATATTTGTTATAAAAGCGGGGGAAATTGACGCTTCACCACCTCTGCCATGTGGACAGGCAGGGACTTGGTAACATCAAAAGAGAACGCCCAATCATTTCTGCACTGTCTTGTGTTTATTTTAAATTTACCTCAACGGAATCTTTAAGCGAATTGTATTGTGGTTGAAGGTAAACACAGAACACACAGTAAGATTTGGCCCATTCCAAGTACTCCTCCAGGGAAGATCCCTGGGCTGGAACATGGAGCTTTTATTCAGACCTCCACTCTTTTCTTTTATCCCAGTAATTAGTTGGCCTAAATACTTCTGGAGTTTGTTGCTGTTGTTGGTTTATTTTAAGGACATGTGTGTGAATACTCTGAACAGCGTGCAGGTGTGGAGGGGACCTGCG
>NW_003852564.1:2615003-2616946 GCF_000181295.1 Otolemur garnettii
AAATTGTGGCCCATATTGATTAAGGGGCTCATGGTTATTAAATTACTTGCAAAGTCAAGACGTTGCACCTACCTCTTAGGCCAAAGGTCTTGTCATGTCAAATTACGTGACTCACAAGTAGTTATTTTCTCTTTCCATCTTCTTAGTGCTATGTCAACATATATTTATAACTCTGAGTATGTTGGCCAAATAAAATTTCAGCTAGGGAGGTTAAGTGCGTAAAAAGCAACTGCATAAAAAACACATTTACCTTTGTTTTGTTTCTTCGTGATTTTCTACACCAGCTGTTTGTACATCTGCCCTCACTTGCTATGACACTTCTGTAGGAATCTGTAAGGAAAAAAAAAAAAAAGGTGCAAAACACATTTCCCAGTTTGTTGAATAGCAGTCTTACTAGATAGTGTTGAGATATACTTTAGCTTAACCCCAGTACTGGGAAAAGCCAGGGAAGCCTGTGAAAAGCTTTCGGAGAATTATTGGTGACAAGTAGGGTGACCAGACGTCCCGCTTTTGGCAGGACAGTCTCGCTTTTTAACAATTTGTCCCAGGTCCCACAGCGTTTTAAAAAAGTCCCGATTTTTGGAAAGAATGCGCAAACGGGCAGGAGAACAGGAAGGGAATATACGGTTTTCAGCTGCCATGTGGCTATTTCGCCAGGATATGCGTTTTAAATTATTTCTGTTAATTTTATAATGTTAAACTGTAATAATAACAAATAATTGTTGAGAAGTGATTATCAAGTACTGCTTATCAAAGCTTGCATTGTTGTCAGGCCCTGCTCTGCCCCGTCCCCTGCCCGTCCCCCAGCCATGTTGTCCCGCTTTACCGATGTTAAAATCTGGTCACCCCAGTGACAAGGTCTCAAAGAATTAAACATATGCCAATTTCTCACTCTTTGTTTTTCTGATTCATTAGAAGATTATACACTATCAAACATCAAAAGCTTTGTTTTTTTATCCTAAGATTTTTCTCTTTCCCAAGATGGACTAATAGGTAATTTTATATTTAACATGCTGAAAATATCAACTTTTCACATAAAAGTTATTTTCAACATAGAAAAAATTTTAGTTTTAAAAAAATTAAGATTATTTGGAATAATCCTTTCTTTTAAATACACAGCAATTGAGGGAAAGCAAGCCATGGGTTTGAGATCATATTGCTAATTCAATGTTAATATAGTTCCAGGTTCCTACCTTTAAGCGTAAATTACTTTTACTATATTTACTTCCTTCATTATTTTATAAAAATAAAATCGTCGTACTTTTAAAAAATATATTTGATAAAATCTGAAACTTAATTTTGTGTTTACACTATGCTAATATGAAAACAATATGAAAATTAAAACTATGCATTACTGCTCCTAACTTAAAGGTGGCTAAGCAGTACATTTTTAATATAAATCCTAAACATAATGATAAAATAGGTAGACTTTATTATATTATTTTTATCTCCATGAGAATTTCAACTTTTTTTCATTAGTCAATTGCATATGCAACTGGATTTACAATTTTCAAATTTTATCTTGGATGGAGCCTGTGGCTCAAGGAGTAGGGTGTGGGCTCCACATACCTGGTGTGGTGGGTTCAAGCCTGGCCCTGGCCAAAAACTGCCAAAAAAAAAAAAAAATTATCTGATCGTCCCTGCACTAAATTAAATTTTATTTTGTTAGTTGTTTCCTATGAAGCACTCTCTTACGGAAACTGAAGATTGCTCTCCCTTCTCTAAAACATAAATTCTTTTTATGTTAATTTAAATGTTCTGATGCAAATTCAAGGTTTTATGGAGAAGTTAAACTTCAAAAAAATTATTCAGAATTTGATCATAAAAATATTGTATTTTTGCACTATTTAGGCAGTGGATTATTTTTCTAGAACTGATATAACAAAGTATCACAGACTTAGTGGCTTATAAAACATATTTATTTTCTCATGTATTGGAAACTG
>NW_003852564.1:2618358-2620698 GCF_000181295.1 Otolemur garnettii
AAGGGTAATATATAATTATTATTATTATTGCCTAATAAGGTGAATATATAAAACAGAAATATACTGTAGGCTATATAAGTAAATTAATGTGTTTCTTTTTAATCCATGTCATGTAAAAACTATCACACATTTATTTCTGTAGCATTCACCATCATATTTAATAGATGAGATTACAAGGCACTAGAATCGCACAGTTCACACAGCAGAGTGAGTGAGGACCAGAAAAGAAAACTCACATATGAATTGAAAAAAACATATCAAAATAGAAGAAAGTCAGAGGTACTTACCACATTGGTCTGGAGGTAATTTTCTTTCATTTGGCAAGCTTATGCACAGGTGTATACTCTATGGTTAAAATCAGTCTCTTTTATTATTATTATATTCACTCATCACTACCACAAATAGTAGGTGCTCATTAAATTTTGCTGATTAAAAATTTTCCGGGCCTCAGGGGAAAATCAGGGAGTCCTATGATATCTCCGCCTCAGGATAAATATGGATATTAGTTCTGGTGTGGTTATAAAATGCTCAGCTAGGAAAGGGTAGAGCTTGAAAGTAAGAATAATGCAGATCACCACACCAAGAAGACAGGACATTATCATAATATAACTCTATAACAGGACATTATCATAATATAAAGTAAACGTCAGTGATACAGGAAGTATGAGGAAATAACTCATTTTTGAAGAGATCAGTCCTGATATTAGTATATTTCAAAGGAATTTTAATGGTGGTTAATTTGCACCAGGGACTCTTTAGAAATCAGCTAACTATGGAGTAATGGGATAATGCAATCATCTTCCAAAAGAAGTCTTTTGAAGCTATTTGGAAACAAAAAGGGGACTATAAATGAGCAGAATTGATTTTCCTATTTTTGTGCTTCCATTTATATGGTGTTACATGGATTTAGTACTGTTTACCACTGAGATAGTAGAAAATACTCATATGATACTATTTCATATTTCTCCACGGGTATAGTTTTCTCATTCAGTGCTTCATAAGTTCCTTAATATACAACTTTGTCTCAATTACGTATGTATTATTCACAACCCCGTTCATTCTTTCAATAAATATTTTTTGAACCTTTACTACATGTCAATTATGGTGCTCCATAACAAGATCATTGAATGAAAATTTACCATTTCTGGCATCAGGGAACACTATGGTCCTCAGGTCCTTGGATGCATGCACATTGTGTTACTACCTATATTTGATGTATACACAAGGAACAAGAATATTGATTGAGAAAAGTGTGCAGTGATCTCTATAGGGAAGTCAAATCAGCATAGGCAGTGTGTGGTGCTTCATGTGAGATTAAAAAGATGAATAGGTGTTTATGTTGTGGACAATAGGGGGCACATATTTGTAAAGTATGATATTTGTGAGAAGACCCTGTGTTGGGAGTTACAGATAGTTCATTATTGTAGGAATCTCAAAAGTGAGAACTGGCGTAGGGATTCCAGGAGGGATTAATTATAAAGAGCTGGAGAAATGTCTGAAAGGGAGGGGGTAGGGAGATAAAGAAAGAAAATAAAAATGAGAAAGAAAAAAAATATATACCAGACAAAGATTATCAGTAGAAAAGAGGAAAGAATGTGTAAAGATAGTGTACCATGATAGAGTGTTTGCATTTCATACTTTATAAGAGGAAAGACTCATTGAAGAAATTTAGCAGGGTAGTGACAATATGAAATGTAAGTGAATAAGACATTTTGCAAATAATAGATGCTTAGAAAATATTGAGTAGAGAAAGTATAACACTTGAAAATCACAGAAGTTATTTTGGGGCTATCTACAAAATAGCCATTATTTAAATGATTCAAAAATAAGAGGGAACAGAAACGTCAACTGAGGTCCTTTATTAACCATGTCAATTCCAAATCTACTCCAGACTTTGAAATTAAATTAACTAGGGAATGGTCTTGAGGATTTATTTACA
Organism: Otolemur garnettii; assembly: GCF_000181295.1. NCBI lineage: Eukaryota > Metazoa > Chordata > Mammalia > Primates > Galagidae > Otolemur > Otolemur garnettii. The sequence continues at coordinate 2,620,298 of NW_003852564.1, forward strand.
TTTTAGCAGGCACTCCCAGGTTATTTTTATATAGGTGATAGCAGAAACATATTTTGACAATATTGCTCTTTAGGCAGCTTTGAATGTAGTTTTATTGGATTAAATTAAGTATGAAGGGTACTGGGTTTAAGACCTGGCTCTGCTAAAAATGGCATTTATGGGGCTGGGTACAGTGGCTCACTCCTGTAATCCTAGCACTGTGGGAGGCTGAGGCAGATGGATAGCCTGAGCTTACAAATTCTAGCAATGACAGTAAAAAAAAAAAAGGCATTGATAACAATATTCAAGTGTATCTCTGTGTATATACTTGTGTGTGCAGAGGTGGGCCACCTCCAAATCTTAAAAATGCTATTGTAATTTAGCCACTCAGAATTCCAATGATTAATTCATATGATGCATTT
>NW_003852564.1:2620766-2622118 GCF_000181295.1 Otolemur garnettii
ACAACTCTGTGCTCACAAATGTGATCATCTAGATAAATCAGCTCAATTTTTTTGAAATTCTCAAGCAAACCCATACAAGGAAGAGTAAATAACCTGAAAAGGACTGCAGCTATTAAAGAAATTAAATTAATCATTAATTCTGTGTTGATTTTGTCCTCAAAAAGACATTTGGTAAAGTGCTTTTGTTATAACAGTTTCAGGGATGGGAGTGTCACTGACAAACCAGGTGTAGACCAGCAATGATACTAAACATAGAAGAGCCAGCCCCACACAACCATGACCGGACCAAAATATCAATTGTGCTGACACTGAGAGATGCAGATTCAAACTAAGGACATGCAAAGGTCCATTCTAGCTGTAAAATTCAATAAATATCAAATTGCTTGTGCATCTAATACAGCAAATATAATAAATTTTAAAAAGTGTCAGTGCTATAAGTATGGAATTGTTATATCTAAATACTCTAAATAGTTAATTATTTCTTACTTTTTTATACTAAAATAAGTCTTGTCCCCATATTATTTCAATTTTGTCTCTAAAATGTGTTGAAAAAATATACAGAGATATTATGATTCACTGATGTTCTACTATTTCATAGATAATTTTTATTTATATTAGAATATTTGAGCCTTAAAGAAGTATGTTCATATAGACATTCTTAACTCTGCTGACCCTTTTGTGGTATAGATAGTCCTATAATATTGTGCTTAGAAATTATGATTTGGTTTGCCTTGGCAAAGAAACAGGTTTGCTTTTCTTGCCCACATGCCTTTTAACAAAAAGATCTCGTTAAACCATCTGAGCCTCAGCAGACACTCACGCTGTGCAGGATCATCTTCATGGTGCAAAAGTGAGATTTTCAGGGAGAAAGGCAGATCAGCGTGTGTTTCCGAGGACTCTGAATGAACATCACAGAGAAAGCAGAGGAAGCTATTTTTTATGAGACACCATCAGTAAAGGGCAAGCGACTCAGTATGCAAGAGAGAGAAATCAGCAACCTTAGTTAAGAAAAAGAAAAACAAGTGTTTACAACTCCCGGCTTGTCACTAATTAGCTATGTGATTCTGAAAACGTCAGTAACTTTTGTTCTCATTTTATTCAACCGTAAACTGTACAGTGGGAGTAGAAATTTCCTAGCATCCTCTCCACTTGATAAAACAAGATCTTTGTAATTTAGTCATTTGTCGTTCACTTGACAAGTGTCATAGTGATTTGGCAATCATCCACTAGAATGTAGAAAAAGAGTGTGTGTGTGTCTACATGTATGTATGTGTTTATTTTAATTTAAAGCCAGTAGTAAGGGATCTATTTTATACTTTTAAAGATGTTAATATGTATTCTGATTTTAAATA
>NW_003852564.1:2622535-2624373 GCF_000181295.1 Otolemur garnettii
TGTTAAGACATTTATATTCTACACTTGACAGATTTGACTTGTACCCTTGCGATATGGGTCCATAGGTGTGGTCCCCTCTTTTACTCTCCTTCTATCAAACCTCCCTCTTCCTCTTCCTTCCCACTGCATTTCTGTCCTGCATTTAAACTTCTAAAATAAAAGTGTTGGAGATAAAGGCTCAAATCTAATGAGAAAAAAAGCAGGTTGACTTGGCACACAAAATATACTTGACCTTGTCTTATATTTATAAATCTCATAATATTTTAAAATAAGCCACTAAGAACAGAATGAATACAGAAAAGCCATGTCTTATAGATTCTTCCAAGTCTGCCTTGCTATAGATGCTTGCCAATTCTTTGTCCGTGCTTCTGTCATGAAGTAGTAATATATATTATATTAAGATAGAAAGAAAAAAAGAAAAGAAAAATAGCACTGAATTTTTTGTGGCAAATCCAACAGCTTTTAACTTGATGGAAAAATACTATTGATGACATAATTGAAAGAAGATGTAGTGAGTTAATTAGCAAGTCGTCATCATCTTCCCGTTCATGTCCACTGAGAACTTCAGAATATAACCTCTTTTGGAAGTAGGATCTTTGCACAGGTAATTTATTAAACATCTTGAGATGATATCATACTGGATTTAGAATGGGCCCCAAATCCATTGACTGGTGTACTTATGAGGAGATAAGAGGACAGAGGGATGTAACAGAGAAGAAAGATATGTTAAGATGGGGGTAGGAAAGTAATCAAGATATACCACCACATGCTAAGGAATGTTTGGGGCCACCAGTAGTTAGAAGAGGCAACACAAGATTCTTCTCCAGAGTCTTCAGAAAAAGCATTGTCTGGATAACTCCTGGATTTCAGACTTCTATCCTATAGAATTGTGAGAGAATAAATTTCTCTTGTTTTAATCCACCCAGGTGGTGATACTCCATTATGGCAGCCCTAGAAAACTAAAAAGGATTTTGGTACTAGGAAGTAGCGTGTCCTGTATTCCATATTTTGGAACACAGAGAAGTTTCTTGGTATTCAAATAATGGGTAGAAATTGAATAAATGGGAGCTCATGATAGAAAACGTGTCTTGAAACACTGTTGGTAAAAACATTGATGTTGAAGGTACTTCTACAGAGGTGTCAGAGGCAAAGGTGAAACACAAGATTGGTCACTATTGCTGGGAACTGAGAGTGATGAACAATTGTAGATTGAATAGGGTCCCCACAAAATTCATGTCAACACCCATTTTAAGGCAGTTATAGTAATTAATTGACAGATACCCAGGAAATTACCTCAGAAAAAATAATTTCTGAGATTTATGTCATACAGGGGCAGAAAGAAAACAAATTGGCTGAATTATATGCTACTATTTGATATAAAGAAGAACATGTAAGTAACAGGCTTAAAAATTTAAAAGAAAATATTTCCAAGAAAAGTATTGAATGTGTAGATGGGTTTCTCATTGAGAAAAAAAACTGCCAAACCAATAAAAAGGAATTGGAATGGGATGATTTGAAAAATTCTCAGCCTATCTATATATCAAAAGATCTTAAGGCATATGCTGGACATAATGTCAGGATATGGTTGTACAAAACTTTGCTGGAGATATCAAGCATGTGACTAGTGGATTCATCATCCCATCAGAAGAGAGAAACAAAGTTGTCGAGGAGAGATCTGTAGAGAACCCTTGTGTTTAGCGACAAGGGTCCCCTGACATACATCGGTATCCAGTGAGATTCTAGACAATGTGATGCCAGCAGAAACTCTGTGAATAGACCATACAAAGAGTTTTACCCTTACCTGATTTAAATAATATGATGTGAGAATTTTTGTGTGA
>NW_003852564.1:2627184-2629229 GCF_000181295.1 Otolemur garnettii
TTATTTCATTTCAAATTATGCATGCTATTAAAATTTAAATAAAGAACTTTGAGAAGTCTGGTCTTAGATGTATGACATCATCTCACTTTTCTTTATTTTACTAAAATTCATCTAATTATTTAAACATTTACTTTAGATGGCTTTTATGTCACTTTTAGTTTAGTTATTTGCTAAAATTGGGAAATACTATGACTTTAACAATCACATATATATTTTTATCAACTTGATTTTGGAGGCAGATTTTGCTCAAAATGGCTTATAACTATAAAATGGATCTGGAAACTTTATTCTTAAAGTAAAAATGTCAAAGTATTTGTAAAAAATCATTAATTCACTTGAATGATTTTAGATTATGCTTTATAAATTTAATGATGTAATTGCCTCAGTCTTAACTTATACACTATCAACCATTTCCTTGAAATTTCAGTTACAGGATATTCATGGGAACTCAGAGTAAGCCTGGCATTTACATCAACAAGAATATTCTGTATAGAATACACTAATTCTATAGAATGCACTAATTCTAAATACACTAGGAAGCAGAAATGGCCCCTAATTTTTAGCAAAGGAAATTACATCTAAGTTAAACCAGGAAGTTTGGGGTTTGGTCTAAATACAGCAGATGATGTAGCCACAATAAAAAAATGACTCATAAATAATGAAATGAAATAATTCTAAACCAAAAACAAAAGAAGGTTTATGTGTTGAGTAATGATATATTAGGAAATTTGACAGGAATATTAGTAAATTATATCCACTTTAGATTAGAAGGATAGAAATGAATATTATTCTCTACATGTATGTATGAATGCACATACATTCAGATTATATATATAGACACACAATGATAATCATGTGGTGAGCCTCTTATAGAGGAATTTTGAGGTTTAATAGGAATTCAACTGTTTTAAAACTATAGCAAAACTTTGAGTGATATATAGCTAGCTCTGTTAAAGAGCATTTCTCTTATAAAATATCTAAAGTATTGATTTTAATATATATAAGTTATCAGTGTGTGAAAAAAAAGGCATCTGAATGTCTGATGATAAGATCCATTACTGGAAAAATCACACGCACACATTTTTACTCAACTTAATATCTCAGCATAATAATAAATAACTTTACTTATAACAATCATTCTTGAACTTGTATTTGAATTAAGCACCTAAGTGGCCAGAAGACAATGGAAATTCATTTCTTTGTAATAGTATTTTATATATTTAATATCATTGCATTGATTCTCCCTACTATATTATATATTAATTTTAGCAGTTAAAAAGTTACATGATTCTCACATCAGCAGCGATGTTAGGAAATTAGAGTTTGAATCTTTGGATTAGTCAGAAAAAAAGTACTTGTTTAAAGTTATTAAGCACTAGAATGTATTACCTAATCATAGAGTGCAGACAGGTCTTGATTACTTAGATGTTGATTACCAAGGTTATAGATTTTTCAATTTCTTTGCTCCTATTTGTACCTGTTCTTTTCATGTTTGACTATTTCACATTTTACGCTGTGTTTAGTTTTATCGCAAAGTAGGATGGTATAAATTAAAATAGAGTATGCTCATAATATTTGTGAATTTCAATACATAAAGTGAGGCATGTATTCATGTTCACTGAATGTCTATATATGATAAATTATCATTGCTATCTCTTTTTCATATATCTTAAAAATAATATATATCATTCATTATAAAACTACATATCCAGTATAATCTGGCATTACTCATAAAGTTATAGGCTTTTTTAAAAAATTAAGAACTTTAAGAGATTCTGCCTTGGTCCCTAATAACATCTACATTTCAAACTCCTGAAGTACTGTATCCATCCCCTGATATACACTCCCAGAAGACTGAAGTGTTGTGGTGGTGAGGCCACATTCTTGGCACCTGAGCCCAATCAGTGTCTACATCCCAGAAGACAGGTGATCTAGCACATCAGGGAAGCTTCCCACAGGACTAAGGACTAAATCTGGGCTCCTCAGAACCCAAGAGCTGACTGCCTGGGACTTTCTCCACCAATGATGACCCTTCTAGTGCTGAT
>NW_003852564.1:2629471-2633048 GCF_000181295.1 Otolemur garnettii
AGTTACCTGGCACTCATCACCACCCCAAACACACAGAAATATTTCCCAACTCCTGCCTAGATCATGGTGGTCATATGGAGCCCGTGGAGCCTTGTAGGAAGTGTGTGATCCTAAGGCTTGGATATTACAGATGGGCTGTCTTCAAGGGAAAGAGACAAAAGAAACCACAGTTCTAGGTCCCATCCTTTCATACTTTTCTTCTCCCCCATCCCTTCCTTGTCCACTGCTGCCATGTAACATTCCACACATGAATTAAAACAGATGCCCCTAAGGAATTATTAATTTAGATTCCACTGTTGGTGGGCCCACTGCAGAGACTACTGTAGAGAGTGGGGCTCAGGCCTTTCCTCTGAAAGAACTCCCTGCCTGCTAGCACTCTTGGTGCTTCTTGCCTGACTGTTCTAGCAGAGCAGAATATGCCTGAAAGTGGAGGGACATTAAGCCTGTTTGAACACTCAATGGGCAACTCAGAACCAGGATATTTCTTCCTGGCACTATTGGGATTAAACTTGAGACATCAGTGGACAGGAGGCCTGCTGGCTGGATCCTGTTGTTTAGGAGCATGATCTTGTTGTCCAGGATCACAGAGAAGACATTTGTGAACTAAGTTTTGGAGGCAAGGGGGCCCATGCAGACAGACCTAAGAAGAGAGTGTGATATGGGTCTGAGTTGCAGCACTCTTATTGCGCACCACCGGCCTCACAGAAAAGTTGTACTTTTGGTCCAGGTGGGATCCTAGTCTGGGAGGCTCCTAGCCTATGGCACTATTTCTGGTAAGCTCAGCTACTTTGGGGTGCTGTTTCTAGCCAGATGCTGGGAGATTATCTGTGGGACAATGAAAGAGGGGGATGAGTGAAGCTTACTCTCAACCCCCAGACTAATTACCAGACTGCCCCTCCCCCATTAGCAGATTTCCTGGCTCAGTGGGGCTATTTCAGCTCTTTCCTGGTTGATTTCCCAACAATCTGACAACTGACTCTCAACCCTCGCTGAGACTGTTCTTGTGCTCGCCTTTGTGGAGCTTGAACACAGGCTCATCTGGCCCACTTCTACCTATCCTTACTCTTCCACATGACTCTGCTATGGTAGGGTACAAAAGGGAGTCCCCTGGGAGCTTGAGGGCTCTGTCCTCATCTTGGGAAATCCAAGTACTTCTCCTGATTGACTAGAGTTTGGCACAGGTCCTCAAAAACAACATTGCAGCTGGCTGTCTTCTTCATGTGCTACTTACTTTCAAGGAGAACAATTTGTACAAACCCATTATGGTATTCACTGATGTGATCATGCAGGCCATGTCTGACTTTTATCATCAATCATCATCTACTGTCTTAGAAATGAAACTGGGTGTCATAAATAATGCAGATTTCCCCCATTCAGGGCTAGACTGGGGCCCTCATTTTCTAGGCCTGAGCAAATAGACATTTTTTTCCAAACTCCACTCTTTGGACATAATCAGGGTTGTATCCAAGCACCTCTCCTGGAGTGGAAAGTATATACTCTGATGCTTTACCTAGGACAGGAACTATGAAGACCTCATTCATTTGCTAATACATTTATTCATTAATCAACATGGACAGGACAATTTTGTTCACCATTTCCTATCTGAGTGTAACACACCTTCTCAGGAAACCCCCTGCTTACAAACAGTCTATGAATCCTTAGACAAAAGACCCATGAGGGTCTTTCCATTTAGAAATTTTCCCCCTCCCTCTATGCCCTTCCAGGTTCTGTTACCCTTTTCTGTATGTCCTTCTTGGTCAAATCAACTTTCTTCTGTCATTTACTCAAGGTTTCATTCTTGAATCTCCAGACCAAAGACCATTGCAGAAAGAAAATACTGGTAACACCAATATAATTCACACTGTTAAGAAGTGAGGAAACAGAAAGGAGTTCAAATACTTCCATCTAACTTTGTCAACAAGAGACAGGAAATCTGCCCACATACACAGTACACCACCACTCCAGCCTACAAATACCTAGAAATAGGGTAAACCACCATGTTGATGATATCTATAGTCCAAGTATAAATCTGAAGCCTAGACCCCCATCAAACCACCCACCAGCAAAGTTAAAGATCCTTACCCAATGTGTGCTACAGACAACCTCTTAAGAGTGAAAAGGAAAAAACCACATCTAAATAACTACACAAGCATTCAAAACCAAGAAGAGACAGCTGCTCCATGTGGAAATGAATTAGAGGTAGAACTACAGAAGTATGAGAAATAAGAATGAAAAAGATACCACCAAAGGAGCAACCAGCTTTATAGTAATGATTCTCAATAAAAAGGAAAATAATGAAATGACATATAAAGAATTCCAAATGTAAATTTTAAAGAAGGTCAACGAGTTCTAAGAGAAAATAGAAAACCATCTCAAGGAAATCAGAAAAATAATTAAAGAAATGATATAAAAATTATTAAAGAAATAGATACATTAAAAAAGAACCTCTGAAAATTAAAAATTAATTTAGAAAAATAAAAAAAAACTCAGTGGATAATTTTTAAGAATAAAGTAATCCAAGCAGTAGAAAGATTTCAGAGCTGAAAGACAACTCTTTTGAATTAACACTGTCTGCCTTGTACAAAGAACAAGGAATTAAAAAGAACAAGCAAAATTAATAAGAAATATGGAGCCATGTAAAATGGCCAAATATAAAAGTCACAAGCATCAATGAAGGTAGAGAAGATAAATGAAAAGGCTCAGAAAACCTATTTGAAGAAATAATTGAGAAAATTGTCCTGATCTTGCTAAGTATTAAGACACCCAGATACAATAAGATGAATTAACATGTGGGAGATTTACTATAAAAAGGGCATCACCAAGGGATATGGTCATTGGATTGGCCAAATTCAACATGAAGGAGGAACTACGAAGCTCTCTAAGGTGAAAACAGCAAATAAAATAGAAAGGACAACTCTGACTTCTCAAGAAAAACTTTAAAAGCCATAAAGGAATAGAGTCCAATCCTTAGTCAAGTTAAACATAATTACTTCCAACCAAGGACTTCTTAAACTTAAGAGAAATAAATTATTTCCCAGACAAGCAAAAACTAAAAGAATTTGTCACTGATAGACCTGACCTCCAGGAAATGCTCAAAAATGTATTATACATGCAACAGCAAAATAGATGACTAGTGTAAAGATGTATAAAAGGTATATTTCACAGCTTTTATAAGATAATAGCAGAAGAGGAAAAACAAAACAATGAAGTACATACAACATGTTGAATGGAACAGTATCCTACATATCAATACTAACACTCAACATGAATTGTCTGAATGCCCCCCAAAAAAGAAATAGACTGTGTTGTGGTTCGATGAACAAATATAACTCAAATATTTTCTGACTCCAAGAAACACATCTGAACTGTAGGTATTCATACAGATTCAAGGTAATGGGCTAGAAAAATATATTCCATGTATATGGAAATTAAAGCAAGCAGGCAAAGTCACTTATACCAGATAAAATAGACTTAACAACAATACTGGTAAAATAAGACAAATGTTGCCATTCTGTAATGTAAAGAGAGTGATTCAATAAGAAGACATAACAATATTCCCTATATTATATAATGAATG